>NC_057804.1:38737627-38820127 GCF_018294505.1 Triticum aestivum | reverse complement strand
TTTTTGCTTTATTTTTTCTTCTATTTATTTCTGAATAGTTTTTTCTTTTCTGCTATATTTATTTTCTTCTATTTATTTCTGAGTAGTTTTTTCTTTTTTTTTCTTTTCAGCTATAGTTTTTCTTCTTTTCTGCTATTTTTTCTTTTCTACAAAACTTGATGGTCAAAGTCTGGAGTTATAACTTAAAAAAAAGAAATGTCGACGTGCAATTAGTTTTTGCCATAACAGAAGAAGTCCGGAGTTGTAATAAGTTATTAAAATAAAAAAGAGGTGCAATGCTCGTTAATTTGCTTCAAGCCATTCGGAATAGTGTAAACTGCACTGCGCATAGCTCCATGCAGTCTACCGTATTCCTGAAGGCTTGAAGCTAAGCAACGTGAGCATTGAGCCTCTTCTTCATCGTCTCTGCACTCAGGGCTTATAAATCGCTCCTGGTCCCTCTCACTTCGCGAGGTGGGAATAAAAAACAGCTTGCCATAACCTCATTAGTATCGGTTCGTGGTACGAATCGGCACTAAATGGTGGTGGTGGGGCCATAGCCTGACTGCAGGCTGACACAGCCTCTTTAGTACCGGTTCGTGGCATGAACCGGTACTAAAGGTTCGCCACGAACCGGTGCTATTGATCGCCGCCACGAACCGGCACTAGTGTACACATTAGTGCCGGCTGAAATTCCAACTGGCACTATTGTGCTTCACATTTGACCCTTTTTCTACTAGTGTACGCAAATAAGAGCGAGAAGAGAGCAAATGGAATGAAGCTAGCAATGATCAAGAAGTGATCCTGAGCTCCTACTTCTGTCAAACATAACCCGAAAACCGTGTTCACTTCCCGGACTCCGCCGAAAAGAGACCATCACGGCTACACACGCGGTTGATGCGTTTTAATTCGTATCTGGTGTCAAGTTATCTACAACCGGACATTAACAAATTCCCATCTGCCCATAACCGCGGGCACGGCTCTCGAAAGTTTATACCCTGCAGGGGTGTCCCAACTTAGCCTATGATAAGCTCTCGCGATCAACGAAGGATATACCTTCTCCCAGGAAGACCCAATCAGACTCGGAATCCCGGTTTACAAGACATTTCGACAATGGTAAAACAAGACCAGCAAAGCCGCCCAATGCGCCGACAAATACCGATAGGAGATGCACATATCTCGTTCTCAGGGCAACACCGGATGAGACTAGCTACGAGTAAAACCAACCCTCAAGTTGCCCCGAGGTGGCCCCGCAGGCAGCTCAGTTTGGACCAACACTTAGACAAGCACTGGCCCGGGGCGGCTAAAATAAAGATGACCCTCAGGTTGGCCGACCCAAGGGAAGGGTATAGGTGGTGGTGATGCAAATGGTAAAACCAAGGTTGGGCCTTACTAGAGGAGTTTTATTCAAAGCAAACTATCAAGGGGGTCACATAAATCACCCAACCACGTAAGGAACGCAAAATCCGGGAACATCACACCGGTATGACGGAAACTAGGGCGGCAAGAGTGGAACAAAACACCAGGCATAAGGCCGAGTCTTCCACCGTTTACCAAGTATATAGATGCATTAATTAAATAAGAGATATTGTGATATCCCAACAAAAATCCTGTCCACCATGGAGCAATCTTCACCTTCACCTGCAACTAACAACGCTATAAGAGGGGCTGAGCAAAAGCGGTAACATAGCCAAGCAATGGTTTGCTAGGAAGGGTGTCAAAGGTTAGAGGTTCATGGCAATTTGGGAGGCTTGAAGAGCAAAAGAAAGGTAGCGCAACAAAGCGATAGAGCGAAGCAACTAGCATAGCAATGATAGTAGTGAGATCCAGGGTAGCGGTCATCTTGCCTGAAATCCCGCAAGGAAGAAGAACGAGTCCGTGAAGAAGACAAGCGGACGAAGTCGAATGAATCCTCACAACTCCGGAATGAAACCGAAGCTAATGAGAGAAGCAAATTGGAAAGAAGCAAACAACATGGTAAACACACCAGCATAATCATGGCATGATGCACAAACAAGTATGATGCATGTCCGGTTTAAAGAGCATGGCATGGCAAAGTGCAAAAACAATCCTACAAATTAAGTGGAGCTCAAAATGCAAAACACCACATCAATTATTTAGTTCACTCCCGGTTAGGTACTCAACAATATTAAATGTTGTTAAACATGGCAAGAGGTGGAACATAAGTAATCTAACTATTTAGGCAAGTTTAAATGAGGCCGGAACAATAGACAACAATTCCAGAAAATCCCCATATGCATATTTTCGATTTGGTACTGTTCTGCCCTAAACCATATTTTAAGGTTGTTAAACAGGAAAATAAACTGGACCATGTTAAACTAGGCATTTTTCTGCCCCATTTACATATAAAGTTTATTAAAATTGGAGCTACGGTTATTTAGTTATGAAATAAATCATTTTAGCATGGCATTTGAGCAAATTAATTCGAACAACACATTTAAACAATTTAAACATGGATGAAAGTGGCAGATTATGAAACTAGATAACATTCTAAGCATTTTTCATATTTAAACCATTTTAATCCGATGCACGGTTTGAGAGATATTAAATGCATGAACATGAGGGTGCAATCTGTAAACATGCAGTTTTCTGAACCATTAGGAAAATCGCAGCGCACAGGAAAAAACATATGCGGGCCAAATCTGGTGGGCACTAGGGCGCTCACCATGGGCCAAGGCCCAGCTGGTGCAGCAGGCCGGCTGAGGAGGCGCTGGGGCAAAGAGACTGTTGGGCAACGCGGTGACAACGCGACCCAGGCGCAGTCAAAGCGAGGCGAGGCGGCCGAGTTGATGCTCGTTACTGAAGAACAGAGGCAGCAATAGCAGGTAAGGCAGGGGGGCAGCAGTGCGATGCATGGGCTCCGGCGGGGCGGCCTCGGCAGGGACCGGCCGGAACGGGATTGGGGCGACGGGATCCGACGGAGGGGACGGATCTGGAGCGAACGATGGTGGCTTGAGGCGCCAGCGCGGGCAGAGCTCAGCGAGGCCATGGCGCGGGGTGCTCCTATCGACAGAGAAAAAGAGAACAGAGAGAGATGTGAGCGAGAGAACACACAGAGGAGGATTGAAGGAAGGAGAGGCAGGGGAGGAACGCACCCTGGCGGTGGAGGAGATGCTCGGGACCCTCCTGATCCAGATCGAGCGAGGAAGGGCTCGGGTTGCAGCCATGACGATGCAACATGAGGACGGTGGTGTCGAAGCCTTGTCCATGGCAGCAGAGAGGGAGCAGAGAGATTAGGGAGGTGGAAGAAGGACGGAGGAAAAGGAGAAGGGCGACGGGGGCTGGCCTCGTTGCGGTGGTCTCCATGGCTGACGAAGTGGCCGTCGGGGTGCGAGGCCGAGGCAGGGGAATGGTGAGACGATGGCTGGTCGTGGTCGCCGGTAGAACTGCTCGCCATTGTCAACGGCAGGTGAACTAGAGGAAAGGCGCGGGGCTCAGTGGAAGGAGCACATCGTGGAGGAGCACGGGAGGGTGCAGAGGTGCTCAGAGATCGATGGAGGGAGGTGGATCGATGGATTGGTCCGGTGGGGAAAACGAGGTGGAGCTCGGGCTGTGGTGGTTGGTGGGATGGGGATCCCGAGCTGGGTGATGAGACGGGCGGCGGCTAGAGGATTCCTAGAAATTAGGGATTTGTCTGATGATTGCACTGTTATTTATAGTAGGTGGGTGTTTGGCTAGGGGCTAATCTGGATCCTTCGATCGAAATCGAGCGGTAGTGAATAAATGGCTTAGGGGAGTCCAACAAAGAATCGAGGATATAAGAGGGGTGTTTGGGGATGATCCGGACCCATCGGTCGTGACCGTGCGGTTCGGGTTCGGGGAAGTTTCGGACACGCACACGAGGGGTCTGAGATAGGTCAACGAGGACAAGGGCCTGGCAAAATACCAACAGAGGCAAAGAGAGAAAGGGCAACTGCGAACGGCTATGAGTTTTAAGAGAACATGCAGATGCAATGCGCATGATGCTATGAGATGAAATGCATGACATGAACAAAATGCAAAACAAAAGACAAAAACCCAACCACGAAGGAAATAACATAACACATAGTCGGAAATGGCAAGTGTTGGAGTTACAAATATGGAAAGTTGTATCCGGGGCGTTACATCTCGCCCCTCCCACGCCATGGGAGCCAAGGACCAGAGGGGAAACCCTTCTCCCATCTAGGGAGAAGTTCAAGGAAGAAGAAGAAGAAGGGGGGCTCTCTCCCCCTTGCTTCCGGTGGCGCCGGAGCGCTGCCGGGGGCCATCATCATCACCACAATCTACACCAACACCTCCACCATCTTCACCAACATCTCCATCACCTTCCCCATCTATATTCAGCGGTCCATTATCCAACAACCCGTTGTACCCTCTACTTGAACATGGTGCTTTATGCTTCATATTATTATCCAATGATGTGTTGCCATCCTATGATGTCTGAGTAGATTTTCGTTGTCATATCGGTGTTTGATGAATTGCTATGACTGGTTTAATTTGTTTGTGGTTATGTTGCATTCCTATTGTGCCCTCCATGGCGCGCAAGTGCGAGGGATTCCCGCTGTAGGGTGTTGCAATACGTTCATGATTCGCTTATAGTGGGTTGCTTGAGTGACAGAGGCATAAACCCGAGTAAGGGGGTTGTTGCGTATGGGATAAAGGGGACTTGATGCTTTAATGCTATGGTTGGGTTTTACCTTAATGATCTTTAGTAGTTGCGGATGCTTGCTAGAGCTCCAATCATAAGTGCATATGATCCAAGAAGACAAAGTATGTTAGCTTATGCCTCTCCCACATAAAACTTTCTATTGGTCTAGTAAAGTAGCCAATTGCTTACGGACAATTTCACAACTCCTACCACCACTTTTCCACACTCGCTATATTTACTTTATTGCTTCTTTATCTAAACAACCCTTACTTTTTATTTACGTGTTCTTTATTATCTTGCAAACCTACCCTATCACACCTACAAAGTACTTCTAGTTTCATACTTGTTCTAGGTAAAGCGAACGTCAAGCGTGCGTAGAGTTGTATCAGTGGTCGATAGAACTTGAGGAAATATTTGTTCTAACTTTATCTCCTCGTTGGGTACGACACTCTTACTTATCGAAAACTGTTGCGATCCCCTATACTTGTGGGTTATCAAGAAATAGATATATTCTTGATACCATTACCGGAGGGAACTTCTTGGGTAGCCACACTTTTGATGCTTATAATGACATGTTAGATTTGTTTGGTCCACCCCCTCTTTTGGTTAATGGAACTGTTTTTACTTTGGAACATGTGATGCAAAGGCTTGAAATTATTGAAAATAAAGTTGCCACTGTTGAGTTAATTGAAAATTTATATAAAAAGATCCACAATCAAATTACCCAATATGGATCTAGGGTTGGAGTTACTTTGAATTTTTTTAAAGAAAAGGAACCTATAGTTAATGAAAGAATAGATCTTGATTCTACAAGAATTGGTAAACTAGAGGACATTATCACCAATTTAGGGTATGCCTGTTCTTCTGTGAAAAATACCTGAACACCTCCTACCAAAATTGCCAAGGTCATGTATGTGCCTAAAAATAAGGGTGAATCTTCCAGTAAAGGAAGTGCTGATCTCAAATCAATTAGTGTTCACCCCAATTTTCTTTCTATCATTAAGGAACCTTTTGCTACAAAATGAATTCCTTGATTTCCTACCTAGGAGCTTAATAATCACTAAAAAGAAAGAAACTCCTAGGTTTTACAAGTGCTCTATTGAAGAATTGAGTGCCAAATATGGCACTACTTAGATCTATCCTCGTTTTTATGCCTAGGTAGGGGCGTTAAACGATAGCGCTAGTTGGGAGGCAACCAAATTTTATTTGTGTTTTTTTGTTTCTGTTTCTGTTTAGTAATAAATCTTGCATCTACCTTCTGTTTAGATGTGTTTTTATGTTTTAATTAGTGTTTGTGCCAAGTAGAACCTATAGGATAACCTATGGTGATAGTTAATTTGGTTCTGCTGAAAAACAAAAACTTTGCGTGCACGAAAATAATTTTAGTAATTCAGAGAAACGTGATTTTGCGTTGATTCTTTTTTCTGTGGATCAATAGACAAATTTCCCAGGACTTCCTATTTTGGTAGGATTTTTAGAGTTCTAGAAGTATTCGATAGTTACAGATTGCTACAGACTGTTCTGTTTTTCGTGTGTTGTTTGCTTATTTTGATGCATCTATAGCTAATATTAAGTGGTATGAATCATAGAGAACTTGAAATACATTAGGTTTAACACCAATATAAATAAATAATGAGTTCATTACAGTACCTTATGTGGTGGTTTTTTTTCTTTCACTAACGGAGCTTATGAGATTTCCTGTTGAGTTTTGTGTTGTGAAGTTTTCAAGTTTTGGGTAAAGATTTGATTGACTATGGAATAAGGAGTGGCAAAAGCCTAAGCTTGGGGATGCCCCCGGAAGGCATCCCCTCTTTCGTCTTCGTTCATTGGTAACTTTACTTGGAGCTATATTTTTATTCGCCACATGCTATTTGTTTTTCTTGGAGCGTCTTGTATGATATTAGTCTTTGCTTTTTATACCACAATTATCCTTGCTGTACACACCTTTTGGGAGAAGCCCACTTGATTGAAATTTATTAGAATACGCTATGTGCTTCACTTATATCTTTTAAGCTAGATAGTTTTTGTTCTAGTGCTTCACTTATATATTTTAGAGCACGACGGTGGTTTAATTTTGAAGAAATTGTTGATCTCTCATGCTTCACTTATATTATTTTGAGAGTCTCTTAGAACAGCATGGTATTTGCTATGGTTATAAAATTGGTCCTAGAATGATGAGCATCCAAGTTGGGTATAATAAAAACTATCATAGAAAATGAATTGGATGCTATGATCAATTTGATGCTTGATAATTGTTTTGAGATATAGAGGTGATAATATTAGTTTCATGATAGTTGGGTGATTATGAATTTAAAGAGTACTTGTGCTAAAGGTTGTGATTCCCATAGCATGCACGTATGGTGAACCGCTTTGTGATGATGTTGGAGCACAATTTTATTTATTGATTGTCTTCCTTTTGCGTCTCCTATGTTGTCACTTTCATATACTAGTGGGAATTTTTCATTATAGAACTTGGCTTGTATATTCCAATGATGGGCTTCCTCAAAATGCCCTAGGTCTTCGTGAGCAAGCGAGTTGGATGCACACCCACTTAGTTTCTTTTGTTGAGCTTTCATACATTTATAGCTCTAGTGCATCCGTTGCATGGCAATCCCTATTCACTCACATTGATATCTATTAATGGGCATCTCCATAGCCCGTTGATACGCCTAGTTGATGTGAGACTATCTTCCTCCTTTTATGTCTTCTCCACAACCACCATTCTATTCCACATATAGTGTTATGTCCATGGCTCACGCTCATGTATTGCGTGAAAGTTGAAAAAGTTTGAGATTACTAAAGTATGAAATAATTGCTTGGCTTGTCATCGGGGTTGCGCATGATTAAATACTTTGTGTGATGAAGATAGAGCAACAGCCAGACTATATGATTTTGTAGGGATAACTTTCTTTGGCCATGTTATTTTGAGAAGACATGATTGCTTATTGAGTATTCTTGAAGTATTACTATTTATTTTGTCAATATGAACTTTTTTTGAATCATTTGGATCTGAAGATTCATGCCACAATAAAGAAAATTACATTGAGAATTATGCTAGGTTGCATTCCATATCAAAAATTCTGTTTTTATCATTTACCTACTCGAGGATGAGCAGGAATTAAGCTTTGGAATGCTTGACACGTCTGCAATGTATCTATAATTTTTGATTGTTCCATGCTATTATATTACCCGTTTTGGATGTTTATGGGCGTTACTTTACACTTTTATATCATTTTTGGGACTAACCTACTAACCGGAGGCCCAGCCTGTATTGCTGTTTTTGCCTATTTCAGTATTTTTAAGAAAAGGAATATCAAACGGAGTCCAAACGAGATGAAACCATCGGGAGCGTGATTTTTGGAACGAACATGATCCAGAGGACTTGGAGTGCAAGTTAACAAGCAGCCGAGGCAGCCACGATCTTCTTTGAATCTCAATACCATGTTCTCCTCGATCTTCTTGGAGATCTATTTGATGTAACTCTTTTTGCGGTGTGTTTGTCGAGATCCGATGAATTGTGGGTTTATGATCAAGTTTATCTATGAGAAATATTTGGATCTCCTCCGAATTCTTTTATGTGTGATTAAGTTATCTTTGCAAGTCTCTTTGAATTATCAGTTTGGTTTGGCCTACTAGATTGATCTTTCTTGCAATGGGAGAAGTGCTTAGCTTTGGGTTCAATCTTGCGGTGTCCTTTCGCAGTGACAGCAAGGGCAGCAAGGCACGTATTGTATTGTTGCCATCGAGGATAAAAAGATGGGGTTTATATCATATTGCATGAGTTTATCCCTCTACATCATGTCATCTTTCTTAATGCGTTACTCCGTTCTTTATGAACTTAATACTCTAGATGCATGCTGGATAGCGGTCGATGTGTGGAGTAATAGTAGTAGATGCAGGCAGGAGTCGGTCTACTTGTCACGGACGTGACGCCTATATACATGATCATGCCTAGATAATCTCATAATTATTCGCTTTTCTATCAATTGCTCGACAGTAATTTGTTCACCCACCGTAATACTTATGCTATCTTGAGAGAAGACACTAGTGAAACCTATGGCCAACGGGTCTATCTTTTATCATATAAGCTTTCAATCTACTTTTATTTGCATCTTTACTTTTCCAATCTATATTATAAAATACCAAAAATATATTTATCTTATCATATTATCTCTATTAGATCTCACTTTCGCAAGTGGCCGTGATGGGATTGACAACCCATTTATTGTGTCGGTTGCGAGTTCTTGTTTGTTTGTGTAGGTGCGTGGGACTTCTGAGGAGCCTCCTACTGGATTGATACCTTGGTTCTCAAAAACTGAGGGAAATACTTATGCTACTATTGCTGCATCACCGTTTCCTCTTCAAGGAAAACCAACACAATCTCAAGACGTAGCAGGTAGCTCCTCCTTTCATTCCTCAGTGCATTACACCAAATTGTCTAGCATACGGGAATGAAGGAGAAGCTACCCCCACCACAACAGTCGGGATTCTTCGTCCTCTCATATATATATGGTTGGAGACTCTCCCTCATTGATTCCTCTCGACATTTGCGACCGCCGGTGATGGTAGCTCCTCCTTTCGTTCCCGAGTGCATTACACCAAATTGTGTCTAGCACACGGGAACGAAGGAGAAGCTACCCCCACGACAACAGTCGGGATTCTTCGTCCTCTCATATATGGTGGAGACTCGACAGACTTAAAGTCAACCCGAGGACTCATATTATAGGACTCATATTGACATGGAGATTTGGCTGGTCTCACCTCGAGGTTGGAGGGGGTCGGTGATGGGGACGCCGTCGCGGATGATGGAGGGGGCTCCTAGATTTCGGTAAAAACAAAAACCCTATAAGCTATCAAGTAATCAAATGCATACGCATTGCATAGTGCTCTCCAATTTTAGCATTCAAAGTAGGAGTACTTTTCCAATTGAAGAATTTAATAAGCAAAACCAAATCATAAAATAAAGTAGTATTCAAATTAGCATGCATTCAATTATAAGCAAAACTACATCATCTCTTGTGTCCGTACATCATCGAATATTATCACTAATACTCCCCGAATACTATCATACATATAGCATCGCTAATACAGCTAGAACCGTAGCGCCCGACGGGTATCGTCGCGGGGGGTGGACACCCAAAGAGAAGGAACCATCACAGGATCATAGCTCCAGTGAGATCCCTGAAGAACCTGCCAGGTATTGTCGAACCTGCCCTCCAACGCAACCATGTAGCGACGGACGTGCTCGTCCTCCTCGCTGACACGGTGACGTACCACCTCTGTGGTGTCCGGAATCCTCGGCACCATCACTTGCCCACGCGAGCGCCACCAAACAAGGATCGGGTCAACGACGGGCTGGCTCCTCACCAACCTACGCCCCCCGAAAGGTAGCACCTCCCAATACCAGCCCGGCGGAGCTCAGTCCCGGACATGGCCCCTCTGATCAAGCCGGCCTCCTCCGCCGAGTCGACGACGAGGATGCGGGATAGGCATCATCAACGCCGATGCGGGAATAATTGTTTGAAATAAAAAAATAAACTATTTCTATTAATTTTCTTGCTAAAAATAAACTACTTCTATAGTAAAATAAATTAGTTTTACTAAATCAACTAGTTCAACTACTTAGCACTTATTATAAATAAAATAAAGTAGTACTTACTAAAAATAAACTATGTACTTCTATATATAGTAAAATAAACTAGTTTTATTTAATCAACTAGTTCAACTACTAAGCACTTACTATAAATAAAATAAAGTAGTACTTACTAAAAATAAACTAGTTTAACTAGTTCTATTATTTTTCTAACTAATTATATTAAACACTTTCTCTTCTTATTTTCCTTTTTTCCTCTCCTGCTTTTTCTTCTAAATATGAACATATACAAAAATGACTTTGATCATACACAATTTTCCCATACATACACAATATGAACATATACATAAATTGACAAAGAAAATTCTATGAACAAAAAAATCATTAAAATTCTATGACCAAATTACAACAGAAAAAAATCATAAAAATTCTATGAACATAAAAAAATCATAAAAATTTGACATATTCTTTGCATATATATGAACATACAAACATTTGCATATTCAACAATAATATCACCAAAAAATCTATGAACAGAAAAAAATGCTAACACAATATGAACAAATTACAACAACTTAATTAACTACACATCTAAATTAACTACACATCTAAAATAGGAAAATTCATATATATGAGCTAACTTCACAAGGGGGCAGCGACGAGGAGGCAGGGCACGGGGATGGTGACGGTGAGGGGCGCGTCGACGAGCGATGATGAATGATACATCTCCAACGTATCTACTTTTCCAAACACTTTTGCCCTTGATTTGGACTCTAACTTGCATGATTTGAATGAAACTAACCCGGACCGACGCTGTTTTCAGCAGAACTGCCATGATGTTGTTTTATGTGTAGAAAAGAAAAGTTCTCGAAATGTCCTGGAAATCCACGGAGGCTACTGTTACAACTACTACAAAAACCCAAAAACATTTACCTTTACTGTTGCTACTGTTACCATTACTATCATACCACTTTTGCTACTAAACACTTTGCTACAGATACTAAGTTATCCAGGTGTGGTTGAATTGACAACCCAACTGCTAATACTCAAGAATATTCTTTGGCTCCCGTTGTGTCGAATCAATAAATTTGGGTTGTACTTCACCCTCGAAAGTTTATGCGATCCCCTACACTTGTGGGTTATCAAGACTAAATTCTGGCGCCGTTGCCAGGGAGCATAGATCTATTCTCTGAGTCACTTGGGATTTATATCTGTTGATCACTATGAAGAACTTGAAAGGCGTTAAGACCAAGATTTTGCCCTCAACTACGAGGGGAGGTAAGGAACTGCCATCTAGCTCTGCACTAGATTCTCCTTCCGTTATTAGTAGGCTTGCGACACCTAAACCTGATACTGCTATGAATTCTGATATGTCGCATGTTATTGATGATGCCACTTCTGCTATGCATGATGAAACTACTTCTGTGCGTAATACTACTTTGCCATTAGGTGAATTTCTTGATGAACAACTTGCTAGAGTTAGGGGAATGAAAATACTGAAGATGCTATTGATGATAGTGATGATGAACGTTCCCCAATGATTATGTATTACCTGTTGTTCCTAAGGGTTATGTTATGAATGAAGCAGCTTCTATGGAAATTCTTGCTTGCAATGATATATCTGATCTTAAGAAATTTTAGCTAAATGGAAGCAGCAGTCTCTTAATGCTAGAATGAAACCCGATCCTGCTTTTGCTACTTCACCTATCTGTGTTACTGATAAGGATTATGAATTCTCTGTTGATCCTGATATTATTACTTTAGTTGAATCTGATCCTTTTTATGGCTTGAATCTGAAACTGTTGTGGCACATCTTACCAAGTTGAATGATATAGCCACCCTGTTTACTCATGATGAGAAGTCTTGCTATTTATATATCTTTAAGATATTTCCGTTCTCATTAAAGGGTGATGCTAAGACTTGGTATAATTCTCGTGCTCCTGGTTGTGTGCGTAGTCCCCAGGATATGATTTATTACTTCTCTGCTAAATATTTCCCTGCTCATAAGAAACAAGCTGCCTTGCGGGAAATATATAATTTTGTGCAAATCAAAGAAGGGAGTCTCCCACAAGCTTGGGGGAGGCTTCTCCGGTTACTCAATGCTTTGCCTGATCATCCTCTTAAGAAAAATAAAATACTTGATATCTTTTATAATGGACTAACCGATGCTTCCAAGGACTACTTGGATAGTTGTGCTGGTTGTGTTTTCAGGGAAAGAACAGTCGACGAAGCTGAAATATTATTGAATAATATGTTGACTAATGAAAATAATTAGACTCTTCCCGAGCCAGTTCCTGAAGTAATTCCTGAACCAATTAAGCCAAGTCCCGAGCCTATTCCTAAACCCACTCCGGAGAAGAGGGGTGTTTTATTTCTCAGTCCTGAAGATATGCAAGAGGCAAAAAGTCAATGAAAGAAAAAGGTATTAAAGCTGAAGATGTTAAGAATTTACCACCTATTGAAGAAATACATGGTCTTAATTTACCACCTGAAGAACCACATTGTCTTGATAACCCGACACAGGTAGTAAAGGTAAATTCTCTCTATAGATATGATAAAGTTGAAGTACCCTCTACTAAATTTCATAGCCCATGCTTAGATGAATTTGATGACTTTATGGCTATACAAGAAAGTTTTAATGCTTATGTTGGTAGAGAGTTAGAGAATAATGCTTTCGAGATAGGACGCATAGGTGATAATCTGGCTAGAGTTAAAGATGAACTTCACCGCGTTAGCAAATATGCTTCTATGGTTGTTACTCAAGCTGAGAAAGTACTCAAAGCTCAAAATGATTTGCTTAATGAGTTGAATAATAAAAATGACTTTGCTGTTAGAGTGGCTACTAGAACTAGTAGAATGACTCAGGAACCTTTGTATCCTGAGGGCCACCCTAAAAGAATTGAACAAGATTCTCAGAATAATAATCTAGATGTTCCTAGTTCTTCTAAGAAGAAGAAAAGGAAGAATGATAGGACTTTGCAAACTTCTAGTGAACCTAATGTAGAAACACTTGAGAATCCCAATGATACTTCTATCTCTGATGTTGAAACATAATCCGGATATGAACATGAACCTAATGATATTGCTAATAATGATGTTCATGTAGATGCTCAACCTAGTAATGACAATGATGTAGAGATTGAACCTACTGTTGATCTTGATAACCCACAATCAAAGAATCAACGTTATGATAAGAGAGATTTTATTTCTAGGAAGCAAGGTAAAGAAAGAGAACCATGGGTTCAGAAACCCATGCCCTTTCCTCCTAAACCATCCAAGTCAAAGGATGATGAGGATTTTGAGCGCTTTGCTGAAATGATTAGGCCCATTTTCTTACGTATGCGCTTAACTGATATGCTGAAAGTAAATCCTTATGCTAAATATATGAAGGATATCATCAAAAATAAAAGAAAGATACCGGAAGCTGAAATTTCCACCATGCTTGCTAATTACACTTTTAAGGGTGGAATACCAAAGAAACTTGGAGATCCGGGTGTTCCAACTATACCATGCTCCATTAAAAGAAATTATGTTAGACTGCTCTATGTGATCTTGGAGCCGGTGTTAGTGTTATGCCTCTCTCTTTATATCGTAGACTTGAATTGAATAAGTTGACACCTACTGAAATATCCTTGAAAATGGCTGATAAATCAACTGCTATACCTGTCGGTATTTGTGAGGATGTGCCTGTTGTGGTTGCAAATGTCACTATCTTAAAGGACTTTGTTATTCTTGATATTCCCGAGGACGATAGTATGTCTATTATCCTTGGTAGACCTTTTGTTAATACTGCAGGGGCTGTTATTGATTGCAACAAAGGCAATGTCACTTTTCATGTTAATGGTAATGAGCATACGGTACACTTTCCGAGGAAACAATCTCAAGTTCATAGTATCAATTCTATTGAAAAAGTTCTGACTATCATTTTTGGAGCTTTCGAATTTCCTCTCCCTACTGTCAAGAAAAAGTATGATATTCTTATTGTTGGGGATTTTCATATCCCCGTTGAGGTAACTTAGTGTTATTCGAAATTTCTCTGGTTCTGTGTTATTCGGAATGAGTTTGTTAACAAGACTTGATCAACCTTGTTAGTGGATTGATTTTCATGATCACGAGATGGATGAAACTAGAAGACACAACCTTTTGTACCCTCTTTTTACTTTCTGTTATTTAGAATAAATAAAGCAAAAATAGTTTTGTCTGTCTGTTTTCTCATTTATCCGTGCATTAAAAAATAGTCCGAAAATAAAAGTGCTCCAAATGCCCTGCAAATTTAGTATGATTTTTTCTGGAATATTTGAGGATTTTAGGCACTGAAAACACTGCAGGATGGCCAAACACCAGGCCACGAGAGAGGAGGGCGCGCCCCCCTGTAGGGCGTGCCCCCTGTCTTGTGGGCCCCTGGTGGCTCCCCTCCACTTATGCCAGCACCCACAAACTTCATCTTCTACCCAAAAAAATCTCCATCCAGCTCAAGCCCGAGTTCTAGCTCGTTTTGCTGCGATCTTCAATCTCTTAGCTCAAAGCTCCATTCGCAAAACTGCTTTGGGAGATTGTTGCTTGGTATGTGACTCCTCCATTGGTCCAATTAGTTTTTTTTCTAGTGCTTTATTCATTGCAAATTATTGCTGCATAGGTGACCATGTTCTTGAGCTTGCATGTTAAATTTTTGAGGTCCCAAGAAATTCCAATGCATGATATATAGGCTCTAGGCACTTGTAGGAGTAGTTGCTATCAATCCTGTTTAGTTTTATCTACTTTTATCTTGAAGTTACTAAAATTTCAGAAATTTTCAGAAAAAGAAATATTCTTAGAAGAATGTACCAAGGTGGTTCCTCGACAAAGAAAGGGCCCAGGATTGCTATACGTGAACAAGATGTTAATTTGCCAAGGGATGCAAATGTACGGGCTTGCGAGTAGCCATCCGATGATTGTATGGTCGAAGAAGGCTTCAAGGAGGAATTTGACGAGTATGTGCATAATGTCGAGCCGGAGGACTTCTTACAAGATAAGTGTCCTCAATATTATCAATTGACTGATTCCTTTGTGCGGAGGTCCGAATATATTTCTTCGCATAATTCTCCTAGTGTTATGTTTGATATTTATGATACATCTTATACCATGGATTTAGAGGACTTTACAACTGTTTGCAAACTCCGTCAGTGGGGTAATATTAATGATCCTCCCAAATCTGAAGTTAGAAATTTTCTTGCTAGTATTACTGTGGGAGAATCTAGGGACGTAACACAAGCTACCATAGGGAGTATTCATTTTCCTGCTATAGATTACTTTGCTCTCTTTATTGGTAGATGCATTAACGGTAAGGACGAAGTATGTCACATGTGTGCCCCTGATCTTTGTGTCCTCAATAGTGTTGCGTCAGGTTATAAAGGCTATAACTTGGGGGCAATAGTTGCACGTAGGTTGCACAATAATAGTAAAAGGGGAGATTTCTTTGGAGGAATTTATGCAACCCGTGTGGCTAATTTTCTTAATGTAGCTCCACGAGAGGGGGATATGATTGTACCTCCTGTTTATTTGGATAAAGAAGCTATGTTTGATCATCAATTTCTTTAGAGGAATGAACAATTCCTCCATTATCGACTAATCTATGACAGATGCAACATCGTCCCTGTTACTCTTCCTGCTCCCTACCTTTTTGATTATCAGGCAAAAGGAAGATATGTTATCACCAGGGAAGAAGCAGCTGAATACGAGAGGGGAATGGAGGCAGCTCTCCAACATGCTGCTACTCAGGAGGCGGTCACCTCTGCATCTCAGTACTACCCCATTTTCACTTATGGATATCAGCCAAGCGGTCCTTGGTATTACACCAACTTAGGCCAAAAGCCTAAGCTTGGGGGAGTACGTATTTCTCACCGACTTTACATTCATGTTCACACACTAGTTGTCGGTGCTCATACTCTTTCATTGTATTATCCATGCTAGTTTAAATTTCTTTTTCTAGTTTTCTTCTTGTGTGTTTGATTAACCTTACAAAAACCAAAAAAATAGTTAGTTTAATTTCCTTGCTCGTAGTAGTAACTAAAATGAAAACCCAAAAAGATTTCTTGTTCTTCTTTTACTTGTTGGGAGCTTTCCCTTGTAAATAGTTTTATTTTCTTTTCTTTCTTTTGGGGGTCGAGAAGACCATAATGAAAATGCTTAGGGGCTCTTATATGCATGATTATTTATTTAATTTAGAGCCCATATTACTTGTCTTCTCTCTTGAGTTGAATGCTCGCAGATTCCAGCTTAGTCCAACGCACGTGCACTCTTATTATTATACACATCGTTCGGTTGTGCGAGTGAAAGGCAATAATGATGATATATGATGGACTTATTGGGATGAGAAAAGCTGGTATGAACTCGACCTCTCTTGTTTTTGTAAATATGATGAGTTCATCGTTCCTGAGTCAGCTATTATGAAGTAAACATATTTGCAATGACATTTAGAGATTATAGTTACTTGTGCCATGCTTGATTAGCTATGAGTTATAATGGTTTACCTTGCGTGCCAACATGCTATTAGAATGATTATGATGCGGTATGATGGGACGGTATCGTCCTTTGAATGTATTAAGTGACTCGACTTGGCACATTTTCACGCATGTAGTTGAATCAAATCAACATAGCCTTCATGATATTTATGTTCATGGTGGATTATATCCTACTCATGCTTGTATTCAGTGTGAATTAATTTTAATGCATGCTTATGACTGTTGTCGCTCTCTCAGTTGGTCGCTTCCCAGTCTTTTGCTAGCCTTCACCTGTACTAAGCGGGAATACTTCTTGTGCATCCAAACTCCTTAAACCCCAAAGTTGTTCCATATGAGTCCACTATACCTTCCTATTTGCGGTATCTACCTGCCGTTCCAAGTAAATTTGTATGTGCCAAACTCCAAACCTTCAAATGAAATTCCGTTTTGTATGCTCGAGCAGCTCATGTTACAACTAGGGCTGCCTATATCTTCCATGCTAGGTGGGTTATTCTCATGAGGAGTGGACTCCGCTCCTCATTCATGAGAAAGGGCCGGTAACCGGGATGCCCAGTCCCATGATCCAAAAAGATCAAAGCAAATCAAAATAATTAAACAAAACTCCCCCAGGGCTGTTGTATGCTGGAGGCACTCGTTGTTTCGAGCAAGCCATGGAGTGATGCTTGTTGGTGCTTGGGGGAGTATAAACCTTTGCCATTCTGTTTGGGAACTGCCTATAATGCATGTAGTATGGAAGATACAGCCATCTCATAGGTGTTGTGTTGATAACAAAAGTATGGCGCTCAAAATGTTATTCAATCTCTATTTTAAAAATCGAGCTCTGGCACCTCTACAAATCCCTGCTTCCCTCTGCGAAGGGCCTATCTATTTACTTTTTATGTTGCGTCATCATCCTTCTTATTAAAAGCACCCACTGGAGAGAACACTGTCATTTGCATTCATTATTATTGGTTTATATTGGGTATGACTTGACTGGATCTCTTTTACCATGAATTACAATGTTTAGTCAGTCCTTGATCTTTAAAGGTGCTCTGCATTTATGTTTTGCGGTCTCAGAAAGGGCTAGCGAGATACCATTTTGTTATATCATGTTATGATTATTTTGAGAAAGTGTTGTCATCCGAGTTTTATTATTATGACTCGCAAGCTGATTATGCTATTGATATGAGTAATTGTGAGACCTATGTGTTATTGTGAGTATGGTTAGTTCGTAATATTTGCTGAAACTTGAATGCTGGCTTTTCATGTTTACAACAACAAGAGCAAACAGAGTTTGTAAAAGTTTTTCTTTATCACTTTCAGTTTATCAACTGAATTTCTTGAGGACAAGCAAAGGTTTAAGCTTGGGGGAGTTGATACGTCTCCAACGTATCTACTTTTCCAAACACTTTTGCCCTTGTTTTGGACTCTAACTTGCATGATTTGAATGAAACTAACCCGGACTGACGCTGTTTTCAGCAGAACTGCCATGATGTTGTTTTATGTGTAGAAAAGAAAAGTTCGCGGAATGTCCTGGAAATCCA
Organism: Triticum aestivum; assembly: GCF_018294505.1. NCBI lineage: Eukaryota > Viridiplantae > Streptophyta > Magnoliopsida > Poales > Poaceae > Triticum > Triticum aestivum. The sequence goes on along the minus strand of NC_057804.1, from coordinate 38,801,884 downwards.
CGGAGGCACTTTTCAGAATTAATAAGAAATTTTGGCGAAAGAATCAAGGCCAGGGGGCCCACGGGCTGTCCACGAGACAGGGGGGCGCGCCCTCCTATCTCGTGGGCCCCCTGGACCTCCTCCGACCTCAACTCCAACTCCATATATACCGTCTCGGAGAGAAAAAAAATCATAGAGAAAGTTTCATTGCGTTTTACGACACGGAGCCGCCGCCAAGCCCTAATCTCTCTCGGGAGGGCTGATCTGGAGTCCGTTCGGGGCTCCGGAGAGGGGGATTCATCGCCGTCGTCATCATCAACCATCCTTCATCACCAATTTCATGATGCTCACCGCCGTGCATGAGTAATTCCATCGTAAGCTTGCTGGACGGTGATGGGTTGGATGAGATTTACCATGTAATCAAGTTAGTTTTGTTAGGGTTTGATCCCTAGTATCCACTATGTTCTGAGATTGATGTTTCTATGACTTTGCTATGCTTAATTCTTGTCACTAGGGCCCGAGTGCCATGATTTCAGATCTGAACCTATTATGTTTTCATCATTATATGTGTGTTCTTGATCCTATCTTGCAAGTCTATAGTCACCTATTATGTGTTATGATCCAACAACCCCGAAGTGACAATAATCGGGATACTTCTCGGTGATGACCGTAGTTTGAGGAGTTCATGTATTCACTATGTGTTAATGTTTTGGTCCGGTTCTCTATTAAAAGGAGGCCTTAATATCTCTTAGTTTCCGCTAGGACCCCGCTGCCACGGGAGGGTAGGACAAAAGATGTCATGCGAGTTCTTTTCCATAAGCATGTATGACTATTTACGGAATACATGCCTACATTACATTGATGAATTGGAGCTAGTTCTATAGCACCCTATGTTATAACTATTGCATGAGGAATCGGATCCGGCATAATTATCCATCACTGATCCATTGCCTACGACCTTTTCACATATTGTTCTTTGTTTATTTACTTTTTCGTTGCTACTGTTACAACTACTACAAAAACCCAAAAACATTTACCTTTACTGTTGCTACTGTTACCATTACTATCATACCACTTTTGCTACTAAACACTTTGCTGCAGATACTAAGTTATCTAGGTGTGGTTGAATTGACAACTCAACTGCTAATACTCAAGAATATTCTTTGGCTCCCCTTGTGATAAATTTGGGCTGTACTTCACCCTCGAAAGCTGTTGCGATCCCCTACACTTGTGGGTTATCAATGAAGCAGGGCACGATGACGGCGACGCTGAGGGGCTCGGCGATGGGCGAAGAGGAGGCAGGGCCGGCGGCGTCGGGGCAGGAGGGCGTGGGGCGGCGACGGCGTCTGGGCGGGGCCGGCGTTGTCGGGGCAGGGCGGTGCGGGGTGTCAGGACCCTGATGCCAAGTCACACCGATCTAGCATGTAACACATCATATCACTTTGCGGCCTCACGCACGGTATTCCCACGGGTGCCACCTTACTTGGCCCGGGACCGTTTGCGCCTTTTGGCTCACGTATATGATAGTGGCGCTAGCATCCATATGACAAAGAACCCGGGCTGACATGGCTAGTTGTGAACCCAAAGTGGCACTAACTTACAGGGACAGGAATACATGACCCAACAACGAACGTGTCGGTCATCAGCGAGTGAATCCGGGCTGTAGCAACTGGTGTCGTGGTGGGCGCACGACAGATGCCAAGGGATGGCTAAAGAGAGGAGGAGGCTCAAGGGCGCTGGTGGGATTTGGAGGCGAGGTTGATATGCGCAGGCGCGGGACGCCGGACATACCCAGGTTCGGGGCTCTCCGGAGAGATAACACCCCTAGTCCTGCCGAGCTTAGTTGGATGGTCGATAGTACAATGTCGCTCCAGGAGCTGTATGGAGGAGGAAGGAGGCTGGCCAAGGCTCGGGCTGCTCCTTCCCTCTGGTGTTGCTATGTAGTGGCTAGTCCTATCTTGCTTGCTTGCTTTATCTCGTATGGCTTTGCATGCTGGGGGTCTCACCTATCGTGCCCCTGTGGGCGTGGACTCCTGGGGGGTTTTATAGATCAACCCACCTAGGGTTACAATGGTAATATGCCGAGTCGATGGGTCCGTATTGTCGGTGTCCGGGGTACCGGGTTGGGTCCCGCTTGGGGGCTTATGGTTCGCTGGGTTACCCTAGGTGCGGGCCCCACGTGCCTAGGGGGACTGTGCGCCGTCTTGTTGATCGTCATGGCGTGGCCAAGTCGAGCCGTGCACAGTGTTCTCCGTCAGGCCGCAGCTTGCTGTCGTCAGTGGTGAGGACGGGAACACTGTTGTCGTGCCAGCCCTGCTCAGCGGGTAGGTAAGGGGCACTGTTGCCATGCTCTGGCTGACCACGGGCATGGGCGGGGGAACTGTAGTCTTAGTCATTGGTGATTGAGGTCTCGTCCCATCGTATGGCCTGGATGCGACGGGAGCTGACCCGTGGCTGGGTTGCCGTGGACGCCACGGGTGGGTTGGCTTGCTGGGGAAGCCAAGCTTGCGCCGGGCTGAGTCGCCTTGCGCCAGCCGCTGCGGCCGGGTCGACGTACCTTGCCAAGGCGAGGGTCTTGGCCGGATTGCGCGCCTTGCCGGGTCGAGCGACCCGGCCTGGCGCACGCCGGTTTGTGGGGTGATGCGGGGCCTGCTGTTTTTGAAATAGATCCGGGTTCCATTGCCTGCCTAGGGTTCATCCCCCCGACAGTAGTCCCCGAAACTATGAAGGTCCGTCGTCTTCGAATTAGTGGGCCTTCGCACCTTCCCCCTTGAGCAAGGCGGAATCTGCGAACGCCGGGTCCGACAACACCCACTGTGTGTCGGTTTTCTCGGAAACCGGATCGCGGCATCCTGGTCGTGGTGGGAACCGAGGAGTCCGTCGAATCTTGAGGCGATCTTTCGGGCTTCGCGCAGGCGTCACATGGTGCCCGGAAGTCGGAGGGGCCTGACAGGCCACGCACGTGACGGGACTGGGCGACGGGCCGGGGCCCGCCGCCACGCGACCTTGGCCACGCGTGCGGATTTATTGCGGCCTCTGGGGGCCGGTTGCACTTCCCCGCGCAGTTAGTGCGTGTGTACATGCGCACTTATTGCGGGGTAGTGGAACGAGCGTGTGCAGACAATCCCCCTCCCCCACGTTTGAACCGGGGGTTATAAATTGAGGGGGGCAAGGGGGCGGCGAACATTATTCTCGCTCGCACCCTCCTGTTCCCCTGCTCTTGCTCTGCTTCTTGCCACCGATGCACAGCTGCGCCGCGACCTTGAGCAGAGACCTTCTCCGTCGTCCTTCTTCCTCTTCTTCTTCCGGTGATGTAGCTGCCGTCGGGCTCCTGGATGGGCTCGACCGTCACCCCCGACGACATCACCTACCTTCGGTCCTCGCGGCGCCTGCCGCGGGAGACGGACGTTGGCGTCCGTCTGCCGCATGGAGAGCAGAGGCCTCGGCCCGAGGGGTAGGAGCACGTCGTCTTCCTCACGCATTTTGAGCGCGGCTTCGGGTTGCTGCCGAGCGCTTTCTTCCGCGGGTTCTTGGAGTTCTTCAGGCTCCAGCCGCACCATCTTGGCGCCGTCGCCATCGTCCAGCTCTCCGGCTTTGTGACCCTGTGCGAAGGGTACCTGGGAGTTGAGCCCACCATTGATCTCTAGGCGCGCTTCTTCTCCTTGAAGCAGCAGGGCTCGTCGGCCGGGGAGTTCGCTGACTGCGGAGCCACTGTCATCTCGAAGCGGTCGGGGGAGGACTTCCCCAAAATCCCGCTCAAGGATTGTGCCAAGAAGTGGCAAAACTCCTTCTTCTACGTCCGCAACCATGGCGCGAACCACATGAACCTTCCCCCCTTTGTCGTCGCTTCGCCGCAGGCGAAAACAAACTGGGGCTACTCGCTCCGGCGCCCGTCGCAGGAGATCGTCAACCTCTGCGAGCGGGTCACGGTGATGACAACGCAGGAGGGGCTCACTGGCACCAACCTCCTCGCTGTGTTCATCACCCGTCGGGTCCTCCCGCTTCAGAGGCGCTCCTGCCTCATCAGCGAGATGATCGGGCTTCAGGATCCCAACCGGATGGGATTCACGCGACTTTGTGCGGAGCAGGTCACGCGAGACGTGAACGACATCTCCAAGGCCAACCTTGGATAGGACTGGCGATTCGGCAAGGCACCGTATAGCCAGGCGAACCCCGCGCCGCAGGTGAGCATCTGGTCTTGCTACGTTTCCGCCGCGCATCTTCTCATCCGTCCCGACACGTCGTGGGAGATTCTTCTGAACGCGAGCCGACACCCTTACGCCCGGGATCCGCTGCAGGTGGTGCCGGTGGCACCAGAGGAGCCCGTGGCTCACGGCGGCGAGGAGGTGGCCGAATCCAACACCGGCGCAGGGCGTCGCACGGGTAAGCTTCGAGTCTTTCTCTTCTTCATTTGTCTTGGATCATTTGGGCGTGCTGCAGCATAGGCGACGCTAACGCCAGTTGTTGATGTAGCGGCATTGGATGGGGGAGGTGGCAAGGCAGGCGGAGCCGGGTCCTCACATGGGGCGGCGCCGAGCCGCACGCACGGGAAGGACAGCGTCGCGCTGCGACCTCGGGCCTCGAAGCGCACGGCGGATCCGACCGAGCCTGGGAGGCCGGCCAAGAGGAGGCGCGGGAAACCGACCCCGGTCCCAGTCTTGTCGGGGTAAGTCTTGTTTCTTGCTTGCACACTGATTTCTTGGGCCAGCCTTGTCTTTACTTGCTCATTCTTCTTTTTCTTCAGGTCGCTGATCGCGCTGGCGAGGGCGGCGGTGGAGGCCGCGGCTGCCGAGGGGGCTGCGTTCCGTAGGAGCCGGTCCGACATCGCCAGCCTGGCCGAGAAGGAGGGACGGGGCGACTCGGACCTTGGCCCAGACCTGGATGACGCCGAGGCCTTGGTCTGGCGGGACAGGAACCGGGCCGAGGCGAAGTTGGAGGCGGCGTTGGTCCGGACTTGGACCGACGCGGCGGCAGCATGGGCATGAGGCAGTGCGGAGCCGGCCTGGCACGAGATGCCGGAGGGCATGGTGGTCGTGGCGACAATTTTTGAGCCGTCGACGGTGAGGGAGCGCGGCCGCGGAGGTCAGGCTAAGATGGTGATCCTCGACTGGGAGGTCGTGGAGGTGGGGGATGGAACCCCGCCGCGGGCCGACGTGGTCGAGCGCACGGGGACCAATGTTGGTGGAGGCAGCGTCGCTTTGGAGGAGGCACCGCTGGTTGTGGTGCCGGAAGCGCCGCCGGTTGTGGAGGAGGCACCGCAGGCGCTGGTGCCTGAGGTGGCGATGCAGGGCCTCCCGGCGTCCGAGGAGGTGACGACGCCGGGAGGGGCGTCGGAGGAGGTGCTGGCTGCGTCAGAAGCGGCCAGCGGTGGGCGTGCCTTGGTGCTCCGTCCGGGAGTGCGTCGAGCTGCCGTACCGCCGCCCGCGCGAAGCAGGGGCGCGACCGTCTTTGGGCCCCAGACCCAGGAGGAGGCGGCACTGAACGACGTTAGCCGCCGCCTTCGAGGTCGGACGGAGCGGCTTGAGGCCTTTGCCCAGGCCGAGGTGGAGCGGACGCGCGACTTGGAGCGTGCTGTCTTGGTAAGTTCTTCTTTCCTTCTTTCTTTCTTGTGATTTCATCTTTGTGGGGGCGCGCCAGCGCACCCACTAGGTGTAGCCCCCGAGGTTCGGGCCAACTATGTAGTAGTTGGGTCGAACCTTAGGAGCATTGGCCTTGTGTTGACTTTGGTCTTCTCTTCAGCACCTTGACGCCTTCCGGGTTGCCGCCTTCAACCGGCTCCTGGGCAAGCTTCGGGAGCTCAAGGAGCAGCTTGCCGCCAAGGGGGCGGAGCTTCACGTCGCCGCAGGTACTTTTTTGTGTTCTTTTCTTCTAGTGGGGGCGCGCTAGCGCACCCACTGGGTGTAGCCCCCGAGATTCGAGCCAACTGTGTAACAGTTGGGCAAAATCTTAGGTCTTGTCTTTTTCTTTCTTTCTGCTGAGTTCTTCTTCTTCGCAGCCGATGTGCTGTCTTGGAGGACCCGGCTGTTCCGGGCTGGTCATCACTATGACCAGCTTGTTGCTGATTCCGGCCGTCTCGGCGTCGAGGCAGCGCAGGCGAAGGCGGAGGCGGCCGCGGCCCGGCGGTCTCTTGACGAGGCCAACCGGCTGCACGAGGAGCTGGCGGGTAACAAGAGCCGCCTCGAGGCCGATGTGGAGCTTCTTAAGGCGGAGGCTGCCAAGGTGGTGGAGACGCAGCAGGCCCTAGTCAAGGCGGACTAGCAGCGTGGCCAGCTGGTCGACGGCAAGGGCCGGCTCCAGGCCGAGGTGGAGCGCCTGCGGGAGCAGGCCACCACGGCTGAGGAGGCCCGCTAGGCCGAGGCTCGCCGCCGTGAGGTGGCCGAGAAGGTGGCCGAAGACAAGGACGCCAAGCTGAAGGCAGCCCTTGCTAAGGTGGCCGACCTAGAGAAGGCGCTCGAGGAGTGGGTGTTGGGGAACATAGTAATTTCAAAAAAATTCCTACGCACACGCAAGATCATGGTGATGGCCTAGCAACGAGAGGGGAGAGTGTTCGTCCACGTACCCTCGTAGACCATAAGCGGAAGCGTTATGACAACGCGGTTGATGTAGTCGTACGTCTACACGATCCGACCGATCCAAGCACCGAACGTACGGCACCTCCGAGTTCAGCACACGTTCAGCTCGATGACGATCCCCTGGCTCCGATCCAGCAAAGCTTCGGAGATGAGTTCCGTCAGAACGACGGCGTGGTGACGATGATGATGTTCTACTGGCGCAGGGCTTCGCCTAAACTCCACGACGATATGACCGAGGTGGAATATGGTGGAGGGGGGCACCGCACACGGCTAAGGAACGATCCGTAGATCAACTTGTGTGTCTTTGGGGTGCCCCCTTGCCCCCGTATATAAAGGAAGGGGGGGGAGGCCGGCCGGCCCCTTGGGCGTGCCGAGGGAGGAGGAATCCTCCTCCTAGTAGGAGTAGGACTCCTCCTTTCCTACTCCTACTAGGAGGGGGAAGGAAGGGGGAGAGGGGGAAGGAAAGAGGGGGGGGGGGCGCTGCCCCCCCTCCTAGTCCAATTCAGACCAGAGGGTGGAGGGGGCGCGGCCCATGCTGGCCGCCCCTCTCTCCTTTCCCCTAAGGCCCATAAGGCCCAATACTCTCCCGGGGGGTTCCGGTAACCCCCCAGGCACTCCGGCTTTCTCCGAAATCATCCGGAACACTTCCGGTGTCCGAATATAGTCGTCCAATATATCAATCTTTATGTCTCGACCATTTCGAGACTCCTCGTCATGTCCGTGATCACATCCGGGACTCCAAACAAACTTCGGTACATCAAAACTTATAAACTCATAATAAAACTGTCATCGTAACATTAAGCGTGCGGACCCTACGGGTTTGAGAACTATGTAGACATGACCTAGAACCGTTCTCGGTCAATAACCAATAGCGGGACCTGGATGCCCATATTGGTTCCTACATATTCTACGAAGATCTTTATCGGTCAAACCGCATAACAACATACGTTGTTCCCTTTGTCATCGGTATGTTACTTGCCCGAGATTTGATCGTCGGTATCCAATACCTAGTTCAATATCGTTACCGGCAAGTCTCTTTACTCGTTCTGCAACACATCATCTTATAACTAACTCATTAGTTACAATGCTTGCAAGGCTTAGGTGATGAGTATTACCGAGAGGGCCCAGAGATACCTCTCCGACAATCGGAGTGACAAAACCTAATCTTGAATTATGCCAACCCAACATGTACCTTCGGAAACACCCGTAGAGCACCTTTATAATCACCCAGTTACATTGTGACGTTTGGTAGCACACAAAGTGTTCTTCCGGTAAACGGGAGTTGCACAATCTCATAGTTGCAGGAACTTTGTATAAGTCATGAAGAAAGCAATAGCAATATACTAAATGATTAAGTGCTAGGCTAACGGAATGGGTCATGTCAATCACATCATTATCCTAATGATGTGATCCCATTAATCAAATGACAACACATGTCTATGGTTAGGAAACATAACCATCTTTGATTAATGAGCTAGTCAAGTAGAGGCATACTAGTGACTTTATGTTTGTCTATGTATTCACACATGTATTATGTTTCCGGTTAATACAATTCTAGCATGAATAATAAACATTTATCATGATATGAGGAAATAAGTAATAACTTTATTATTGCCTCTAGGGCATATTTCCTTCAGTCTCCCACTTGCACTAGAGTCAATAATCTAGATTACATAGTAATGATTCTAACACCCATGGAGTCTTGGTGCTGATCATGTTTTGCTCGTGAGAGAGGCTTAGTCAACGGGTCTGCAACATTCAGATCCGTATGTATCTTGCAAATCTCTATGTCTCCCACTTGGACTTGGTCCCGAATGGAATTGAAGCGTCTCTTGATGTGCTTGGTCCTCTTGTGAAATCTGGATTCCTTTGCCAAGGTAATTGCACCAGTATTGTCACAGAAGATCTTCATTGGTCCCGATGCACTAGGTATGACACCTAGATCGGAAATGAACTCCTTCATCCAGACTCCTTCATTTGCTGCTTTTGAAGCAGCTATGTACTCCGCTTCACATGTAGATCCTGCTACGACGCTTTGTTTAGAACTGCACCAACTTACAGCTCCGCCGTTTAATAAAAACACGTATCCGGTTTGCGATTTAGAATCGTCCGGATCAGTGTCAAAGCTTGCATCGACGTAACCGTTTACAACTAGCTGTTTGTCACCTCCATATACGAGAAACATATCCTTAGTCCTTTTTAGGTATTTCAGGATGTTCTTGACCGCTGTCCAGTGATCCACTCCTGGATTACTTTGGTACCTTCCTGCCAAGCTTATTGCTAAGCATACGTCAGGTCTGGTCCACAGCATTGCATACATGATAGAGCCTATGGCTGAAGCATAGGGAACATTTTTCATTTTCTCTCTATCTTCTGCTGTGGTCGGGCATTGAGTTTGACTCAACTTCACACCTTGTAGCACAGGCAAGAATCCTTTCTTTGCCTGATCCATTTTGAACTTTTTCAAAATTTTGTCAAGGTATGTGCTTTGTGAAAGTCCTATTAAGCATCTTGATCTATCTCTATAGATCTTGATGCCCAATATGTAAGCAGCTTCACCGAGGTCTTCCATTGAAAAACTTTTATTCAAGTATCCTTTTATGCTATCCAGAAATTCTATATCATTTCCAATTAATAATATGTCATCTACATATAAAATTAATAATGCTACAGAGCTCCCAGTCACTTTCTTGTAAATACAGGCTTCTCCAAAAGTCTGTATAAAACCATATGCTTTGATCATACTATCAAAGCGTTTATTCCAACTCCGATATGCTTGCGCCAGTCCATAAATGGAACGCTGGAGCTTGCACACTTTGTCAGCACTTTTTGGATCAACAAAACCTTCCGGCTGCATCATATACAACTCTTCTTCTAGAAATCCGTTCAAGAATGCAGTCTTGACATCCATTTGCCAAATTTCATAATCATGAAATGCAGCAATAGCTAACATGATTCGGACGGACTTAAGCATCGCTACGGGTGAGAATGTCTCATCGTAGTCAACCCCTTGAACTTGTCGAAAACCTTTTGCAACAAGTCGAGCTTTATAGACAGTTATATTACCATCAACGTCAGTCTTCTTCTTAAAGATCCATTTATTCTCAATGGCTTGCCGATCATCGGGCAAGTCAACCAAAGTCCATACTTTGTTTTCATACATGGATCCCATCTCAGATTTCATGGCTTCTAGCCATTTTGCGGAATCCGGGCTCATCATCGCTTCCTCATAGTTCGTAGGTTCATCATGGTCAAGTAACATGACTTCCATAATAGGATTACCGTACCACTCTGGTGCGGATCTTACTCTGGTAGACCTACGAGGTTCAGTAGAAACTTGATCTGAAGTTTCATGATCATTATCATTAGCTTCCTCACTAATTGGTGTAGTTGTCACAGGAACCGGTTCTCGTGATGAACTATTTTCCAATAAGGGAGTAGATATAGTTATCTCATCAAGTTCTACTTTCCTCCCACTCACTTCTTTTGAGAGAAACTCCTTCTCTAGAAAGGATCCATTCTTAGCAACGAATGTCTTGCCTTCGGATCCGTGATAGAAGGTGTACCCAATAGTCTCTTTTGCGTATCCTATGAAGACACATTTCTCCGATTTAGGTTCGAGCTTATCTGGTTGAAGTTTCTTCACATAAGCATCGCAGCCCCAAACTTTAAGAAACGACAACTTTGGTTTCTTGCCAAACCACAGTTCATAAGGCGTCGTCTCAATGGATTTTGATGGTGCCCTATTTAACGTGAATGCGGCCGTCTCTAAAGCATAACCCCAAAATGATAGCGGTAAATTAGTAAGAGACATCATAGATCGCACCATATCAAGTAAAGTACGATTATGACGTTCGGACACACCATTTCGTTGTGGTGTTCCAGGTGGCGTGAGTTGCGAAACTATTCCACATTGTTTCAAGTGTAGGCCAAACTCATAACTCAAATACTCTCCTCCACGATCAGATCGTAGAAACTTTATTTTCTTGTTACGATGATTTTCCACTTCACTCTGAAATTCTTTGAACTTTTCAAATGTTTCAGACTTGTGTTTCATCAAGTAGATATACCCATATCTACTCAAATCATCTGTGAAGGTGAGAAAATAACGATACCCGCCGCGAGCCTCAACATTCATTGGGCCACAAACATCAGTATGTATGATTTCCAACAAATCAGTTGCTCGCTCCATAGTTCCGGAGAACGGCGTTTTAGTCATCTTGCCCATAAGGCACGGTTCGCAAGTACCAAGTGATTCATAATCAAGTGATTCCAAAAGTCCATCAGTATGGAGTTTCTTCATGCGCTTTACACCGATATGACCCAAACGGCAGTGCCACAAATAAGTTGCACTACCATTATTAACTCTGCATCTTTTGGTTTCAACACTATGAATATGTGTATCACTACTATCGAGATTTAATAAAAATAGACCACTCTTCAAGGGTGCATGACCATAAAAGATATTACTCATATAAATAGAACAACCATTATTCTTTGATTTAAATGAATAACCGTCTCGCATCAAACAAGACCTAGATATAATGTTCATGCTCAACGCTGGCACCAAATAACAATTATTCAGGTCTAAAACTAATCCCGAAGGTAGATGTAGAGGTAGCGTGCCGACCGCGATCACATCGACTTTGGAACTGTTTCCCACGCGCATCGTCACCTCGTCCTTGGCCAGTGCTCGCTTATTCCGTAGTCCCTGTTTCGAGTTGCAAATATTAGCAACAGAACCAGTATCAAATACCCAGGTGCTACTACGAGCTCTAGTTAGGTACACATCAATAACATGTATATCACATATACCTTTGTTTACTTTGCCATCCTTCTTATCCGCCAAATACTTGGGGCAGTTCCGCTTCCATTGACCAGTCTGCTTGCAGTAGAAGCACTCAGTTTCAGGCTTAGGTCCAGACTTGGGTTTCTTCTCTTGAGCAGCAACTTGCTTGCTGTTCTTCTTGAAGTTCCCCTTCTTCTTCCCTTTTCCCTTTTTCTTGAAACTAGTGGTCTTGTTGACCATCAACACTTGATGCTCCTTCTTGATTTCTACTTCCGCAGCTTTTAGCATTGTGAAGAGCTCGGGAATAGTCTTGTTCATCCCTTGCATATTATAGTTCATCACAAAGCTCTTGTAGCTTGGTGGCATTGATTGGAGAATTCTGTCAATGCCGCTATCATCCGGAAGATTAACTCCCAGTTGAATCAAGTGATTATTATACCCAGACATTTTGAGTATATGCTCACTAACAGAACTATTCTCCTCCATCTTGCAGCTGTAGAACTTATTGGAGACTTCATATCTCTCAATCCGGGCATTTGCTTGAAATATTAACTTCAACTCCTGGAACATCTCATATGCTCCATGACGTTCAAAACGTCGTTGAAGACCCGGTTCTAAGCCGTAAAGCATGGCACACTGAACTATAGAGTAGTCATCAGCTTTGCTCTGCCAGACATTCTTAACATCGTCAGTTGCTTCAGCAGCAGGCCTGGCACCCAGCGGTGCTTCCAGGAAATAACTTTTCTGTGCAGCAATGAGGATAATCCTCAGGTTATGGACCCAGTCCGTGTAATTGCTACCATCATCTTTCAACTTTGCTTTCTCAAGGAACGCATTAAAATTCAACGGAACAACAGCACGAGCCATCTATCTACAAACAAACATAGACAAGCAAAATACTATCAGGTACTAAGTTCATGATAAATTTAGGTTCAATTAATCATATTACTTAATGACTCCCACTTAGACAGACATCTCCCTAGTCATCTAAGTGCTCACGTGATCCAAATCAACTAAACCATAACCGATCATCACGTGAGATGAGTAGTTTTCAATGGTGAACATCACTATGTTGATCATATCTACTATATGATTCATGCTCGACCTTTCGGTCTCCGTGTTCCGAGGCCATATCTGCATATGCTAGGCTCATCAAGTTTAACCTGAGTATTCCGCGTGTGCAAAACTGTCTTGCACCCGTTGTAGATGGACGTAGAGCTTATCACACCCGATCATCACATGGTGTCTGGGCACGACGAACTTTGGCAATGGTGCATACTCAGGGAGAACACTTCTTGATAATTTTTTAGTGAGAGATCATCTTAAAATGCTACCGTCAATCAAAGCAAGATAAGATGCATAAAGGATAAACATCACATGCAATCAATATAAGTGATATGATATGGCCATCATCATCTTGTGCTTGTGATCTCTATCTTTGAAGCACCGTCGTGATCACCATCGTCACCGGCGCGACACCTTGATCTCCATCGTAGCATCGTTGTCGTTACGCCATCTATTGCTTCTACGACTATCGCTACCTCTTAGTGATAAAGTAAAGCAATTACAGGGTGTTTGCATTTCATACAATAAAGCGACAACCATATGGCTCCTGCCAGTTGCCGATAACTTCGGTTACAAAATATGATCATCTCATACAATAAAATATAGCATCACGTCTTGACCATATCACATCATAACATGCCCTGCAAAAACAAGTTAGACGTCCTCTACTTTGTTGTTGCATATTTTATGTGGCTGCTACGGGCTTTAGCAAGAACCGTTCTTACCTACGCATAAAAACCACAACGATAGTTCGTCAAGTTGGTGATGTTTTAACCTTCGCAAGGACCGGGCATAGCCACACTCGATTCAGCTAAAGTGAGAGAGACAGACACCCGCCAGCCACCTTTAAGCACGAGTGCTCGCAACGGTGAAACCAGTCTCGCGTAAGCGTACGCGTAATGTCGGTCCGGGCCGCTTCATCTCACAATACCGCCGAACCAAAGCATGACATGCTGGTAAGCAGTATGACTTGTATCGCCCACAACTCACTTGTGTTCTACTCGTGCATATAACATCAACGCATAAAACAAGGCTCGGATGCCACTGTTGGGGAACGTAGTAATTTCAAAAAAATTCCTACGCACACGCAAGATCATGGTGATGGCATAGCAACGAGAGGGGAGAGTGTTCGTCCACGTACCCTCGTAGACCATAAGCGGAAGCGTTATGACAACGCGGTTGATGTAGTCGTACGTCTTCACGATCCGACCGATCCAAGCACCGAACGTACGGCACCTCCGAGTTCAGCACATGTTCAGCTCGATGACGATCCCCGGGCTCCGATCCAGCAAAGCTTCGGGGATGAGTTCCGTCAGCACGATGGCGTGGTGACGATGATGATGTTCTACCGGCGCAGGGCTTCGCCTAAACTCCGCGATGATATGACCGAGGTGGAATATGTTGGAGGGGGGCACCGCACACGGCTAAGGAACGATCTGTAGATCAACTTGTGTGTCTTTGGGGTGCCCCCTTGCCCCCGTATATAAAGGAGGGAGGGGGGAGGTCGGCTGGCCCCTTGGGCGCGCCAAGGGAGGAGGAATCCTCCTCCTAGTAGGAGTAGGACTCCTCCTTTCCTACTCCTACCAGGAGGGGGAAGGAAGGGGAAGAGGGGGAAGGAAAGAGGGGGGGCGCCGCCCCCCCCCCTCCTAGTCCAATTCGGACCAGAGGGTGGAGGGGGCGCGCGGCCCATGCTGGCCGCCCCTCTCTCCTTTCCCCTAAGGCCCATAAGGCCCAATACTTTCCCGGGGTGTTCCGGTAACCCCCCCCCCCCAGCACTCCAGTTTTCTACGAAATCATCCGGAACACTTCCGGTGTCCGAATATAGTCGTCCAATATATCAATCTTTATGTCTCGACCATTTCGAGACTCCTCGTCATGTCCGTGATCACATTCGGGACTCCGAACAAACTTCGGTACATCAAAACTTATAAACTCATAATAAAACTGTCATTGTAACGTTAAGCGTGCGGACCTACGGGTTCGAGAACTATGTAGACATGACCTAGAACCATTCTCGGTCAATAACCAATAGCGGGACCTAGATGCCCATATTGGTTCCTACATATTCTACGAAGATCTTTATCGGTCAAACCGCATAACAACATACGTTGTTCCCTTTGTCATCGGTATGTTACTTGCCCGAGATTTGATCGTCGATATCCAATACCTAGTTCAATCTCGTTACCGGCAAGTCTCTTTACTCGTTCTGTAACACATCATCTTATAACTAACTCATTAGTTACAATGCTTGCAAGGCTTAGGTGATGAGTATTACCGAGAGGTCCCAAAGATACCTCTCCGACAATCGGAGTGACAAAACCTAATCTCGAATTATGCCAACCCAACATGTACCTTCGGAAACACCTGTAGAGCACCTTTATAATCACCCAATTACGTTGTGACATTTGGTAGCACACAAAGTGTTCTTCCGGTAAACGGGAGTTGCACAATCTCATAGTTGCAGGAACTTTGTATAAGTCATGAAGAAAGCAATAGCAATATACTAAACGATTAAGTGCTAGGCTAACGGAATGGGTCATGTCAATCACATCATTATCCTAATGATGTGATCCCATTAATCAAATGACAACACATGTCTATGGTTAGGAAACATAACCATCTTTGATTAATGAGCTAGTCAAGTAGAGGCATACTAGTGACTTTATGATTGTCTATGTATTCACACATGTATTATGTTTCCGATTAATACAATTCTAGCATGAATAATAAACATTTATCATGATATGAGGAAATAAATAATAACTTTATTATTGCCTCTAGGGCATATTTGCTTCAGTGGGACCATGTCTTGGAGCGGGAGCAATGTGGTACGTTGCTCGAGGCGCAGCACCTAGAAGAGTCTTTCTCCAGTAAGTGTTGCTTCTTTGTTGTTTGCCGGGTCGGGACCCTGCCCTTTCTTCTTTGTTGCTCTTTTGACTTGCTTATTTTTTGGCTACAAGGGCCTTTCCGGAGACGCAGCGGCTGGCGGAGGAAGATGTCCGCTATTAGTGCGACCCGACCGGCGTTGTTGGGTCCGGGACGGATCCGCTGACGGCTTGGACCTTCCCGGAGATCATTGCCGCTGCTGAGGCCCGGCTGCGGGTCTTGGGGACGCAGATGGAGCAGCTGTCCCAAGCCGGCACCGCGATGAAGGCGGCCTTATGGACGGACTCCATCCATCCGCGCAGCTTCTCGTGCCTGGCGCGCTGGTTGGAGATGGGCCCGGATCGCCTTAGCGACTGGCGCGTCACTACAAGAAATATGTCAACTTATGACCTTCTGTCAGTGACCCTGGAAGAATTGGTCATAGATTTATGACCATTTGAGACCAATTGGTCAAAAGCTGTTCGAGGGGCTCCAAACCCGAAACCATTGCGACCATTTTGGTCAGAAAGGTCATAATTTCCTTACATGAAATGGTCATAAAGCTAACAGCGCTAGTCCGCTGCCTTATTTCTAGTTGTTAACGACCAATATAGATGGCCATAGCCTTGTAAATTATGGTGGGATGCTATGACTAGGCGCCACCTCATCAGTTTTGCCTATGTGTCATGTCCATGTGGCAGTTTTTGCCCTAGGTTGTGAAGCAACCTATATTTCTGTCATTCTCAAAATTCCCAAAAAAATCTCATAAATTCTTTGGGTCATATCTTCGTCAAATATGTAAAAACCTTCCTTGCCTAGTTCAACAATAATTCAAAAATATTCATTTTCCTATTCTGTTCAGAGTAACAGTTTGTGAAGGAAGTACCACTTTGGCATGTCCAAATAGCATCCATTTTCTACAGTGCTTTCCTATGCCCAAATAACCATCCTCCACCAAATGCCAGCTCAATCCATTCATTATTTTGAGCCGAGCTTCAACATTCGTATTTATGTCCAGTGTGGTGGTTTGCAAAGCAAGTACCACCTAGGCTCCTCCTTTTGAACGGAAAATTTGTGAAAACGGTCTTCTTAGTAACTGATCATCCTCAGCCAAAACTCACGCCCATTAGCCATGTACATTTCCCGTACCGCTAATCAAACACTTGGCTGCTAATTCATGTTTGAGCATCGATTGGTCTCCTTGTGAGAATCTTATGTTGTAATTTTCTTCCTACCACCAACCTGGGGAGTGCCCAACCCACTAGACATGCCTAGGCCACCCAGAACACATGGCAACGCCACGGTCACGCGGTGACCACGCGGCGGGCATGCGAGTTTACGCGCTCTAGAGTTGGGGCCCTCGGACACCGCCCAAACCTCGACGTATCGCCACCAAACCATGTATTTATGATTAAATAGGTCCTTATGTACCTAGAAATGATTTTTGGAAAAAATTAATAGCAAACTATGAGGCAGCTGCAGTTCAAATTTGACCCGCTTCCAACTTAATCGGCAGAAATTTGTCTTTTTCACGAGAGGTGGATCAAAAAAATTTACACCAGACCATTTTGTCAATTGTGCATTAAATATGGCCTAGTATTTTATAAAAATGATTTGGTCCAATTTTGCAACAATTATTTGGTAGTTCCTTCACAAAAAAACCTCATTTCGGGCACTCGAAAAATGGAAAATGGTTTTTTCGTCCAACGAAAATGAAAACTTCCTTAGGCAACATTGTTTGCCATTCCAATATGCACCCTTGTGCACAATATGAGATCATTTGAACAAACTATGCCATGAATGTGGCCATAAGATTGATCATTTGGCTTGAAAGCCATGAGTCTTCACACTTGATAGCTCATTTCTGAGAACACTTTTCTAAAATAATTACCGTATTACAATTTTATTATTTTTCTTGGAAACTTGTTCACATATAATGACACAATGCGAAGGTTTTCCAATTTTTTGATTTTTTAAATTTTTTATGCCCGTTTCAAAATGCGGTCAAAACGGCGGGCTTGACCGTTCCTAGCTTGTGGTTGAATATTGGAATTTTTTTGGTGTTTCTCTGATTAAATAGATACTTATGTACCTAGAAATGATTTTTGGAAAAAATAAATAGCAAACTATGAGGTAGCTGTAGTTCAAATTTGACCCGCTTCCAATTGAATCGGCCGGAATTTGTCTTTTTCACGAGAGGTGGATCAAAAAAATTTACACCAGACCATTTTGTCAATTGTGCATTAAATATGGCCTAGTATTTTATAAAAATGATTTGGTCCAATTTTGCAACAATTATTTGGTAGTTCCTTCACAAAAAAACCTCATTTCGGGCACTCGAAAAATGGAAAATGGTTTTTTCGTCCAACGGAAATGAAAACTTCCTTAGGCAACATTGTTTGCCATTCCAATATGCACCCTTGTGCACAATATGAGATCATTTGAACAAACTATGCTATGAATGTGGCCATAAGATTGATCATTTGGCTTGAAAGCCATGAATCTTCACACTTGATAGCTCATTTCTGAGAACACTTTTCTAAAATAATTTCCGTATTACCAGTTTATTATTTTTCCTGGAAACTTGTTCACATATAATGACACTAATATATGGTAGATCCTTCAGAAAAAACCCGATTATTGGCACTCCAAAAATAAAAAAATGATTTTTTGTGCAAAGAAAACGAAAACCCCTAAATTCAACATTGTTTGTCGTCCCAAGATACACACTTGTGCAAAATATTGGGTCATTTAAAAAAATATAAGCGGGTAATATGTTGAATGTTTACCTAGAATAAGCGGGTACAAAATATAAAAAAACAAAAGAAAAAACAAAATTACACAAGCTGAATGATGATAGGTGGAATCTGGCGTGGCATGGATCAGTGACGTGGCAAACATCCATCCATCGATCAATTCATCCAGCCCATCGCAGAAAGCATCCATCCATCGATCCATTCATCCAGCCTCTCTCCCTCTTGCCCGAACCCTAGAGCTCCGTTCCTCCCTGCCGCCGCCACCTCCACCTCCCTCTCCTCGATCCACCACCCATGGCGCCAGCCAGAGCAGCCACCGGCGATGGCGACGGCGAGGCTAGAGGCCGCCGGATCAAGGATCAGAGCGGCGCATAGCCCCTCCTCCCGTGAGATCCGGGCCGCCGCCGCCTATCTGGATCGAGCAGCTCCTCTGCCCGCTGCACCGTCTCCCCATCTAGATCGAGCAGTTCCACCGGGCTCTCCTCTGGCCACTGCACCATCTCCATCGACCGGATTTGGTGCTCCTCGCGCGACCCACCCACCAGCACGCGGCTAACCCTAGCCGCCGCCACGGATGCCGTCTCTTGGCGAGGTTCATCTTGTCCCCATCCCCTCCTCCTCCTCCTCCTCTGCCTTTCCCTTCCCTCTCCGTCACCTTCCGGCCTCTGTGTCTCACAGGGAATGAATAGCAGCTCTAGCCAAGGCCATGGACGCCACCAGCAGAAGCTCCGCCTCGGATCTTGCGACCTCATCGACTGGATCCAGCCGGCCCCCGCCGCTGCGCCAAGATCCTCCCCTCCCTCCTAGAGAGGCCCTCTCTCCCACACGCTCTGCATCCGCTACGGTCGTCGCAGCTTCCACCTCTAGAAGAGCACCTGCTCCTCGTGCGGTTACCCGGCCGCCCGCATCCGCAATTGTAAGCTCCGTTCCATGCTCTTGATGTGCACTGGTGAAGAAATAGAGAGATCGTCTATACTATTCATCTTCAGAACTTAATGTTGCTGTACTGGCAAGAGTTCAGTTAGGATCTATGTGTGTTCAGTTTACTTCATATATCTTTGTGAAGAAGTGCTGCTGTATTGGCAAAGGTTTAATTATAATCTATGTCTATTCAATTCATACATGCTTGTGCAAAATTACTGTTGTACTGGTCAGAATTCAATGCACTACCCCAGCTGAAGGGGCCGGCCTGGGCAGCTACTGTTGGCTTCTTCCCGTGCTTGGCCTTGTTGCTTTTATTATTGTTGCTTGCTGAGTGTATAGAGATGCTGATGCTTGATTGTTTGTTCATTACGCAGACCACAAAATTGAGATGAATTACCGTGCGATGGGCAGCAGCAAAGTGCAGCGGTGGTTGTGCAGCCATGGATTTGGGTTCCTCAAGGCTACCTAATTACTTTACTTTGTATGGATCCAATAATTTTGTTTGCTACAGAATAGCACCACCCTAGTTTGTCTACAATTATGTTTACGGTGATGCCCCTGCACAGGATGTGCAGCAAGCCTTCCAATCTGCTTGTTTCGTTTCTGTTAGTGTGTGTATGTGCAAAATGATAGGCGCCTACCTTGTATCTTTCTTTCTAGATAGCATTCTAGTGTGGTAACATATGATTTACAGTTGCCTGTTCATGATGCTATACAAACTCTGTAAGTTGGTACTTCAGTCAAATGTGCTTCCTTTCTGAACAATTGTTTCTACTTCTCCATCCTGGAAACCGATTGCATGCTATCGTAGATGGGTCTGGGTGTGCAGTGTTGCTGTTGTGTTACTACTCCTGTGGTTTATGTTGACTGAAAATGGGCTGCTTTCTTTCAGAGGAGTGCGGCTGATCTGATACTGCGGGATCTGCAAAATAACCCTGAGATGTGGCTGCAAGTGGTGCACATCCTGTAGAACTCCCAGAACCTCAACACCGAGTTCTTTGCCCTTCAAGTAAGCTTCTGCTCCAGAATGTTTGAATTTCAGTAGTTTACAAGGTTGTTCTCAACTGAATGAAGGTTGATCGATGTCGTGGCTGCAGCGGATCTTCGATTCGACCATGCATGTTTTGCATTCAGTACAGCCAGCACTCTCCATTAATTACACTCTATTGTGGTTCACCGATTATATTAGGAAATGGCGCTGCTAATATTTTTCTTGTCGAACTCGTAACCGGTTTTAAGCAGTTAAAATGCCCAGTTGCTTCGTATCCTACTGGGCCATCTTTGTTTGTGTTTCCCTATTTATTTCGTAGTCGACCAGTTCTATCCTTGCCAAACATGTATGTTCTGCACCAAGGAAACATTATATCCTGTTTTGTGTAATTGTAATTGACAAACAAATGCACATCAAAGCTAATACTAATGATATTATTGTTCATACCATTGCTCTTCAGCATACGTGCCATTGATACTTGAGTAAATTAGCTGTTTGCTTGATCAAAAGCTTTTGTGCATGAATCTGTTCGTATTCTTACAACTGAGATACAACATGATACTATGTGCATAAATCTATTTGCATTTCTTGATGTCATTTCTAGTACCAAATTCCAATCATATGACATGTCTCATTCTGAAAATGAATATGTAGAGATGCTTCATGATTTAGTCCCTAGCTGCTTTCTATATTTTTTTATTTTTTTCTAACTCTTTTGATTTATTGGTAGGTGCCTTCGTTCAGCGTGTATGAACATATCGAGAAATGGTGTTTCCTCTCACTTAAGAAGCTCCAGCCTAAAAGTGAAAGTGAAAAAGTCAGCAGTGTAGTTGTAGTAGTTATATGTTGTGATAGTATCACATGTAATGGTGATGGTGAAATGAATTATGTAAAGATTGTGCTCTTAGCCAAAATTGGCATGTGGTTTGAAAATTTTCATTTCTTTGTTGTTTTGACTGAAATAATTGTGTGGAAATTGAAACCTGGTTTGTCTTTAATTAGAACCTGACAAGTGGGGCCTAATAGTATTTGGCATCTAAAATGGGCATTTTCCAAATAATATTCATAGGGAAAAAACTAAAAATTAAGGAAATGGACTGTAAAAAGGCTGAGGCCCAATTGAGAAATAGATGCGACCCAAAAAATAAATGGTCTAAAAAAGAATCACGCCCTGGAAATAAAAAGGCTGCAATGTTGGGCTTGGCCCATGAAGTCAACCCAAAATTGACAGACAAAAAAAACACAAATAGGCTGAATTGTTGGGCTCGGCCCATGTAGAAAATCGAATTGGACCGGGCTGAATCTTGTGCCACATCAGCTTGCCACGCTGGATGCCTACGTGGCCTGGGGGAGGTTGCTAGTGACCAAAACACCACAGTAGGAATATTTTGGTCATAAACGTCTTTGACCATTCCAGAAGAAAGGTCGCTATAGTCAGTTTACGACGCCCAGCTTTTGACCTTCTGTTTTTGGTCACAAAAAGGTCGTAAATGAAAATTTGTGACCTTTCAGTGACCAATAGTGGTGGTCACAAGTTGACATATTTCTTGTAGTGCGTTTCCACCGCCCTGGCCGGTGCTGAGATGGTGCTCCAGATCGCGCTGTCTTGGCATCCGGATCTTCAGCTGGACGCGCTGATGGGTCAGCGCGCTGGCTTGAAGCAGTTGCTGCAGGAGCAGGCTGGCTGGATCGCCTCCCGGGCCAGCTATATCGCCGAGTTCGCCTTCCACGATGAGTTCCATCCGGAACAGACGGAAGACGGCGCGGTCGTGGATGGCGACGACTACGACTTGCTTATTCGCGACCCAGAGGACAGCTCGGAGGAGATGGGCGTCTACGGCGACACGGAAGCTGAAGAGGACACCGGTGCTTTGCTGCACCCGGAGGCCGGTCGGGGGGAGCCGTCGACATTGCAACGCGGCGCTGGGAATGCCTGAGAATCTTTGTAGAAAATTCTGTTAAGTAGCAGGTCCACCCACCCACTGGGGGTTTTCAGGGTGTAATGAACTCGGGCCATGGGCCTTTCCTTGAAACATTTATGTATAAATGTTGTGAGTGTTTATTTGCTTTTGCCTTCTGCTTTTTTCGAACTTATTTCATGCATTGCTCCTCTCTGAAACTCCCCCCCCCCCTCCGCGAGTCAGACGACCGAGGCTCCGGTCCGTGACAAGGAGTTCGGCTCTTCAAGAGGCGACCAGCATTAAGCACGAGCGAAACACCCACTGCGCCGGCTGGCGTCAATCCGGCTTGGCCGGTTGGTGAGCAGCCGGTCGTGTGGCTAACTTAGTTGATGAGCGTCAGGCCGGGTTGGTCGACCCGGCGGCTTTAACTTAGTGTATGAATCGTAGGGAAGCCTTAGCCTGTTGTGCTTGCCCGCCGTCAGCCAGAGCTGGATCTACGGTTTTAGGGCGAAGTGGGGGACCACGGCATCCTAACTTTATCAGGAATCACCAAGTAAAGCGACGGGGTGATGATCAAGCCGGCCAGGCCCCGAGCCCCCGGGTCGAGCTAGTCGAGCTGGCGGCCGGGTTTGGTAGTAAAGTGATGTGAAATGTGGACGCAATAATTTGGTCGGCAAAAGGCAGCCCCCGATTCTCGTTCGGGGACCCCATAGTTTCATATGCTTACAAAAGGCGTTGATACATACGTTCGTGCGGCTAACTGTAAAATGGACGGAGGAGTTCCGCATTCCATGGCCGGGTCGTTTCTTTGCCGGCGGTGTCCCTCTTGCGCTTCTTCGATTTGCACGCATCGATGAGGTAGTAGGCGTTGTGTCACGCAAAATCCTGCTCACGATGAACGGGCCCTCCCATGGAGAGGATAGCTTATGCTGGCCTGCCTGCTCTTTGACGAGTCGGAGAACGAGGTCGTCTTCGTGGAATGCGAGAGGCTTGATCTTCTTGCTGTGGTAGTGCCTCAGGCCTTGCTGGTAGATAGCAGAGCGGCTAAGTGCCAGAAGGCGTGCCTCTTCGAGCAGCTCGACGCCATCTTCGTGTGCTTCTCTTGCTTCTGCTTCGGTGTACATCGTGATGCGCAGCGAGTCGAACTCGACGTCGGTTGGGATGACAGCTTCGGATCCGTAGAGGAGGAAGAACGGGGTGAACCCGGTCGACCGGTATGGTGTTGTGCGCAGACTCCAGAGAAAGGCGGGAAACTTGTCGAGCCAACTGCCGGGTGAGCGGACGAGTGGCTCGACGAGTCGCGGCTTGATGCCAGACAGGATGAGTTTGTTGGCCCGCTCGACCTGCCCGTTGGACTGCGGATGTGCCACGGAGGCCAGGTCGAGGCAGATGCCGGAGACGGAGCAGTATTGCTCGAGCGCGCCCTTGGCGAAGTTTGTGTCGTTGTCGGTGATGATGCTGTTCGGCATGCCATAGCGCACCGCTATGTCCTTGATGAACCGGACGGCTGTTGGCCCGTCCAATTTCTTGATTGGTCTTGCCTCGATCCACTTGGTGAATTTGTCCACTGCCACCAGCAAGTGTGTCATGCCGCCTCGAGAGGTTTTGAAGGGTCCCACCATGTCGAGTCCCCAGACCGCGAAGGGCCAGGCGATCGGGATGGTGCGGAGTGTTGACACAGCCTGGTGGTTGCGTTTGCTGAAGCGCTAGCATCCTTCACACTTGAGGACGAACGACTCGGCGTCTTCGAGGGTCGTTGGCCAGTAGAAGCTGTGTCGGAACGCCTTGGCCACGAGGGATCGAGATGCGGCGTGGTGCCCGCATACGCCCTGGTGAATGTCGAGGAGGATGTCGATGCCGCGGTCCTGCTCGACGTAGCGCTGGAACACGCCGGTAGAGCTGCGCTTGACGAGCTCGTTGTTGATGATGCTGTAGGCGTACGCCCGGTGCTGAACTTGCCGAGCCTCGATCTCGTCCATGGGGAGAATCCCGTTCTCCAGCCATTCTTATATCGGCAGGGCCCCAGATGGGGCCGTGACGGCGGTGAAGACAGCCACCTGGGTGGGTTCCATGTCGGCGGCTCCTGGGCCGGGTTGAGCAGCCCCCGGGTTGGTGACGGCGACGGCCGGGTCCGGGGTGATGGTGGCCGGGTTGAGCTGAGCAGCCCCCGGGTTGGGTTCAGCAGTCCTCGGGCCGGGTTCAGCAGTCCCCGGGCTGGGTTGCGGCGCGGCCGGGTCTTCTCGGACGTGGATGGAGTCGGAGTCCGGCGACGGCTTGACGGACGGCTTGCGCAGGTGCTCGAGGGAGACGCCGGACGGGATGGCTTGACGTGACGAGGCGGTCTTGGTGATCGTGTCGGCTGCCTCGTTCTCCGCACGTGGGACGTGGAGGAACTCGCAGCCATCGAAGGATTCGTACAGCTTCTGGATGAGGAAGCGGTAGCTTGCCATGTTGGAGTCACGGGCGTCCCACTCGCCAGAGCACTGCTGCACCACCAAGTCCGAGTCGCCGTAGCACAGGATGCGCCGGATGCCGAGTTCCTTGGTGAGCCGGAGGCCGTGCACAAGGGCTTCATATTCGGAGACGTTGTTGGAGGCGGCGAAGTAGATCTAGAGTGTGTAGCGGAGTCGGTCACCCTTTGGAGATGACAACACAATGCCGACCCCTAAGCCGAGTCGCATCTTGGACCCGTCGAAGTGCATGCGCCAATGCGTTGAGTCGGGAGGCGGCGGCAGGTACTGGGTCTCGGTCTAGTCGATGAGGAAATCGGCCAGGGCTTGAGACTTGATTGTGGTGTGGGGCTCGTAGAGGATGGTGTGGCCGGCTAGCTGGATCGCCCACTTGGCGACCCGGCCAGAGGCATCCCGGCACCCGATGATTTCTCCGATCGGCGCCGTGCTGACAACGGTGACGACATGTTCTTGAAAGTACTGCTTCAGCTTCTTGGTGGTGAGGTACAAGCTGTAACACATTGTCGGAGTAATGGGCCACGGGTAGGCCAACCCGAGCCCCAGAACCTTTCAAGACATCGGGATAGGCTGCGCCCCTCAAGACGAGTCCCAGGGACGACTCCAAGATCTGCCGAGTCCCAGGGCCGACTCCAAGATCTGCCGAGTCCCAGAGCCGACTCCAAGATCTGCCGAGTCCCAGAACCGACTCCAAGATATGCCGAGTCCTAGAACCGACTCCAAGACAAGCCGACTCTCAGCTGACGACTTCCAGAGAAGCCGGCTGAGGGTAGTCGGCTCGCGACTCCAACCACCCCTTGCCTTCACCGCGGTGGACAGGGCGGGGGACGCTCGCAGCATGGCCGTCTCTACCCTGCCCATGAAGGACCAGCATGGCTACAATGCGCCATATCACTGGAGATCTCCATCGTGGCGCGGCACTGTTGCCATGTCGGCCCTGACCTCAGCCTTGGTGGGCGGCGCACTGTGCCCACGACGCCTTCCTGTACGACCCAAGGACGGCGGGGCTGCCTGTCAGCGGGTAGAAAGAAGATGGCGAGCGCGCCCTGAAGACGGACCCGTGGGAGTCGGCCCCCTGGAGTGGGCCGGCCCCTCCCACAGGCCCCGCACGCCATTAATCAGACAAGATGGGGAATGGCGACAATAAACGCCCGCCAGGCAGCAGCACTGTTGCCATGACCTCATGACCAAGCCAGCGTCATGAGAAGCACCGCTACAGTACCAGGCCTTTCCGCGGGGCCCGCCAGTCGATGGGCCCCAGTAGTCGGCGGGGAAGACGATGGCCTGAGAGACAGACGGCTGGGACCCGCGCCCAGCTGGATTACCGTTGTACCTCTGGGGGTAGGCCTATATAAACCCCCAGGAGAGCCCATGCAAAGGGTTCGGACCCAGATAGCACTAGACCCCAGAACATAGGAAGGAGAGAGCTAGCCTTGCCCTCTCCTACCTCCAGAAACAGCTCCAGGAGCACCATTGTACTCACTTTTGCCATAGTGACCATGCGGAGACCCCGCAGAGCAGCAGTAGGGGTGTTATCTCCACGGAGAGCCCTGAAGCTGGGTAAGATCCGCCGGCGTGCATGTCTTCGCCTCATCCCGCTTCCGGGCACCGGCGACGTTCTACTCGCTCCCACCATGATAAGCCATCCTTTGGCATATGTCATACCCAACCCCCGACATTTGGCGCCCACCATGGGGCGAGGTGCACCGTCGTCCGGAGACCTGCGCTGGACGGGAACCCTTTTTCTCCCTGGCAAGCACAGTTAGTCCCGCACGCCAGATGGAGTCTGCGCCGACGCGCTGCACGGTGCTGAGATCGCCTGCACGGCCAGCTGCCTCGCCGAGCTTATCGGCGAGGTTCGCCTCCCCGATGAGCCTGCGTCCGACGCAGGCACGAGCGGCCCCGAGAGCCTCCTCGCGGGTCTCCTTGATCAACTCCACATCACCGGCGAGCCCGCTGTGGACCTGGAGTCCATAGGATCCACCGACCCGATGCTGGTCGACTCCGACACCGCGTCGCTCGACGCGTTCCCCACCAACGTGGTGGTCTACGACGAGCCGCTCCCTTATGCGGGGAGCGGCAAAAGCACCGTCATGGAGGTCCTCATCCACGATCACGGCGAGCGTTCCGGCGAGGGAGTGCATTACCCGCTCGACGCAGCTCTGTGAGACCTCACCGCGCCGATTCCGGGAGACGCTGACGCCAAGACGCTGGAGGCGCTCCGCCTTCAGCTCGTCGAGGGCGCAAAGAAGCTGGCAAGCATGAGACACTTTTCAGAAGCCTACCAACGCGAGATGGATCGCGCTGTGGGCGGCTCGCCGGCTCCGAGTGGGCCTAGCCGCCTAGGCGCGGTCCGGCAGCGCGGCGTGGCAATCGCCAATTTGTTCCGGGCCGATCGCCCTGTGTATGCCACGCCGGCGGAAAACATCCGCGCCGCCCAGGCGGCGGCAGATGAGCTCGACAACTTCGAGGGCGATGAGCGCCGCCTGATGACGGAGCGAGTTCAACAGCTCCTTGATGCGGCTGCCGCGCAGAACGAAGCCGGCTGCCGCATGGAGGCACCGCGGCGACAAAACAAGGACCCGCCACCCCGCCGAGATCAAGGCGCGATATCTCGGATGCCGACTGGCGGGGTCCGCGGAAAGAAAGACAAGGAGGCGGCTGTCAGCCACAGTCGGACAAGCATCACCATCGAGCGCGACCAAGACGGCCGCCCCAAAGCGGTGGAATGGCGGGATGACTATCTGCCTCCCCCTCCTCCCAGAGAAAGGCGAGTCTCCCCGCCGCCCGTAGAGCATCTGACTCTCAGCGACCGCCTTGGCCGCCGAGAGGGAGTCAGAGAGAATGATGCCCGCCACCGGAACGACCGACTCCACCGATCCCTGGCTTTGGAAGAAGAAGACGAGTTGGGTCCTCCCTGTTTCGGACCCCGCGTCCGAGATGAGCCCTTTCCCAAAGGGTTCACACTCCCTCGAGACACGCCCAAATACAGCGGCACCGTGAAGCCGGAGCACTGGCTGACTGATTACTCCACAGCCGTCAATATAGCGAACGGCAACAAGCATGTTGTCACAAGATATGTCCCGCTCATGCTCCAGGGCACGGCCCGGACATGGTTGAACAGTCTGAAGCCTCGCAGCATCAACAGCTGGGTCGACTTCACCGAGGCCTTCGTCCACAACTTCACGAGCACGTACAAACGACCTCCCAAGCCTCGCCAACTCTCCTTGTGCGTGCAAGGTCCCGACGAGTCCACTCGCGACTACCTCACGCGCTGGGCCGAGCTCCGGAACTCCTGCAAGGGCGTGCACAAGGTGGAGGCTATCGAGTACTTTACTGCCGTGTGCAGAGCAGGCACCCTCCTCAAGCACAAGCTCCTCTGCGACGAGCCGGAGACCCTCGATGAACTGCTGGTCACAGCAGACAAGTACGCCACGGCCGACTCCTCCATGAAGGCGGATATTCAAGTCAGCGCGACTGGCAAAGTCGCCCCTTAGGTTCCGAGAACTCCGGCTGGGGACACCAGTCGGCGGCAGCAGCAGAACAACCACAAGCGCAAGGCCCCACAGCTGGCTTCCAACAGTCAGCAAGTGGCGACAGTCGAAGACCAATAGCCGGAGGGACAGCCTCCGACCAAGCGGCAGAAAGGCGGCAAGTCCAACTGGTTGCCGGCCTTCTCCTATGAGCAGACCCTGGATGGCCCCTGCAAGTTCCACAGCGGCGCGAAGCCGTCAAACCACACCACCCGGAAATGCCACCGGCTGACCAGAATCGCCAAGGGAGACGGCCTACTCCCTCCCCCGCCTGCTGGGCTGCCTCCTCCACAGCCGCCCTAGCAGCCGGCTGTTAGGCCAGTCGGCGCGATACAAGACGAGTTCCCAGATGAACATGGAGCCTATGTGGTGTTCACCAGTGTGGCTGACGATCGACGCAGCAGGCGCCAACAGCAGCAAGAGGTGAACGCAGTCGCATCAAGCATTCCAGAGTTCATGCACTAGTCGGAAAGACCTATCAGTTGGAGCAGAGCTGACCACCCAGAGGTGATGCCGAATCCAGGCTCCTACTCCCTTGTCTTAGGTGCCACACTCACCACAGATAGGCGGGCCGCTTGCTTCTCACGACTGCTGATAGACGGAGGCAGCTGTATCAACATCCTGTACAAGGATACGATGGAGAAGTTAGGAATCAAGCGAAGACAGCTTCAGAGTAGCCAGACTATGTTCCACGGCATTGTTCCCGTCCTTTCCTGCTCACCAATCGGCAAGATCCTGATAGACGTCCTCTTTGGGGACAAAGATCATTTCCGCCGAGAGCCAATTTGGTTCGAAGTGGTGGACCTTGAAAGCCCGTACCATGCATTGCTTGGCCGACCTGCTTTGGCCAATTTCATGGCAGTCCCCCACTACGCCTACCTCAAGATGAAGATGCCGAGTTCCAAGGGAATTCTAACCGTGGCCGGCGACTACAGAAAGTCGTCCGCTGGCGCGGTCAAAAGCAGTCGGCTGGCCGAGTCCTTGGTGATCGCAGCTGAGAAACGGCTTCTTGATCGGGTTGTGGCGATGGCCGGCAAGCAGCCCGAGTTGTCGCCCGACCCCAAGGAGTCGGAAGCAGAAGGATCATTCAAGTCGGCCAGAGAAACGAAGAAGATACCTTTGGACCCGGAGCCCCCAGAGAGGTACGCCGTCATGCGTACAAACATTGACAGCAAATAGGAAGGCGAGCTCGTCGATTTCCTCCGTGAGAATCGAGACATCTTTGCATGGTCCCCTAAAGACATGTCAGGTGTACCGATGGAATTCGCTGAGCACAAATTACATGTCCGGTCTGATATGAAGCCCGTCAGGCAGCCCTTGCGCCGCCTGTCAGAAGAGAAGAGAAGAGTCATTGGAGAAGAGATAGCCCGGCTCCTGGCAGCCGGCTTCATTATGGAAGTGTTTTTCCCAGAGTGGCTGGCGAACCCAGTGTTGGTGCTGAAGAAGAACAAGCAGTGGCGGATGTGTATCGACTACACAAGCCTGAATAAAGCCTGTCCCAGGGAACCATTCGCTCTGCCTAGGATTGATCAAGTGATAGACTCCACAGCCGGATGCGAGTTGTTCAGTTTCTTAGATGCATATTCTGGATATCACCAGATCAAGCTGAACCCGGCTGACAGACTGAAGACCGCCTTCATCATGCCGTTTGGTGCCTTCTGCTACCTGACCATGACGTTCGGCTTGAGGAATGCTGGCGCCACCTTTCAGCGTTGCACGCAGAAGTGCCTCCTCAAGCAACTCGGCAGAAATTCCCACGTCTACGTAGATGACGTGGTGGTGAAGACAGAAAAACATGGAACTCTGTTGGAAGACGTCAAGGAAACATTTGAGAACCTGCGCCGATTCTATATCAAGCTCAACCCCGAGAAGTGCGTCTTCGGAGTACCAGCCGGCCAGCTCCTTGGTTTCCTGGTCTCTGAACGCGGCATAGAGTGCAACCCTGTGAAGATCAAGGCCATCGAGAGGATGGAAGCACCCAAACGATTTTTGGATGTGCAGAAGTTCACCGGCTGTTTGGCGTCCATCAGCCGATTCATCAGTCGGCTGGGCGAGAAGGCTCTCCCCTTGTATCAGCTCATGAAGAAGACAACCTTTTTTGAATGGACTCCCAAGGCGGACGAGGCCTTTCTCCAACTGAAGAAAATGTTGACTACTCCCCCTGTAATGGCGGCTCCGACTCCCAAAGAGGCCATGCTCCTATACATTGCTGCCACCAGCCGGGTAGTCAGCACAGTCATTGTAGTTGAGCGCAAAGAGGAAGGCAAGGCGCTACCTGTCCAGAGACCGGTATATTACCTGAGCGAAGTACTGTCGGCCTCCAAGCAGAACTACCCCCACTACCAGAAGATGTGCTACGTGTGCATTTCGCCGCCAAGAAATTGAAGCCTTACTTCTAGGAGCATCCAATCACTGTGGTCTGCACAGCCCCACTAGCCGAGATCATCAGAAGCCGAGATGCTTATGGCCGAGTGGCCAAATGGGCCATCGACCTGGCTCCCTACACCATCTACTACGAGCCCCGCACCGCCATCAAGTCGCAAGCACTGGCCGACTTCCTCGTCGATTGGGCCAAGACCCAGTATCTGCCACCAGCGCCCGACTCCACCCATTGGCGGATGCACTTCGATGGCTCCAAGATGCGCACCGGCTTGGGAGCCGGTGTCGTCCTCACTTCCCCCAAGGGCGACAAGCTCAGATATGCGCTGCAGATCCATTTCGCTGCCTCCAACAACGTGGCCGGGTACGAGGCGCTCATTCATGGGCTCTGGCTTGTCAAAGAACTCGGCATTCGCCGGATCCTGTGTTATGGCGACTCTGACTTGGTGTTCCAGCAATCATCTGGCGATTGGGACAGCAAGGACGCAAACATGGCGAGCTACCATTTCCTTGTGCAACAACTCTGCGGATATTTCGAGGGGTGCGAGTTCCTCCACATGCCAAGGAACGACAACAACCAAGCAGACGCCTTGGCACGAATCGGCTCCACCCGCCAAGCAATACCATCCGGCGTCGCCCTTCGGCGCCTCCTCAAGTCGTCTATCAAGCCTTCACCAGAGTCAGACTCAATCTTTGTGCCGACTCCGAAGAAGTCGGATCCGGCTCCAAGAGCGTTGCAGTCAAAGACGGCCCGGGGACTTCAGAACCCGGCCCGGGGACTACGGCGGCCAGACCTAAGACTCCAGAACTCGGCCCGGGGACTGCTCCAGTTGGCCCGGCGACGTCGTCAAGTCAGCAAGCTGCTGCGGACTCCAGCCCGCCGCCTCCCAGCCCAGCCGCCCTCGTCCAAGTCGCAGTACTGACAGTTGAAGAAATAGCAGCACCCTCATGGGCCTAGCCCATCCTCAAGTTCCTAGTAAGCAAAGAGCTACCAACTGATGAAATCCTGGCTCGGCAAGTACAACGCCGAGCGGCAGCCTACACCATAGTCAACAGAGAGCTGGTCAGGCGTAGTGTCACTAGGGTCTACCAGCGCTGCGTCGAGCCAGAGCAAGGCCAAGCAATTCTCAGAGACATTCATGAAGGTGAGTGCGGCCACCATGCGGCCTCGAGAGCACTCGTCTCCAAAGCCTTCCGACACGGTTTTTTCTGGCCAACTGCCCTAGAAGAGGCCAAAGAGTTAGTCCAAAAGTGCAAGGGGTGCCAGATGTTCCGCTCCAAGCCACATCAGCCGGCTTCTGCACTCAAGACTTTCCCCATTGCCTGGCCCTTTGCGGTTTGGGGCTTGGATATGGTGGGACCATTCAAAAAGCACGAGGGGGCCTAACTCACTTACTTGTCGCGGTGGACAAGTTCACCAAGTGGATAGAAGTGAAGCCAATCCAGAAGTTGAACGGTTCGACTGCAGTGACCTTCATCGCCGACATCACGACTCGGTATGGCATACCGCACAGCATCATCATCGACAACGGCACAAATTTTGCCAAAGGTGCCTTGGCCCATTTTTGCGTGACTCAGGGCATCCAACTGGACTTAGCGTCCGTTGCCCATCCGCAGTCAAACGGCCAGGTAGAGCGAGCAAATGGCCTTATCTTGTCTGGCATAAAGCCTCGACTGGTCGAACCACTGGATTGTTCGGCCGGCTATTGGCTTGACGAATTGCCAGCCGTCCTCTGGAGTCTGCGCACGACTCCAAACAAGTCAACCGGCTTCACACCCTTCTTCCTCGTCTACGGTGCCGAAGCCGTCATCCCGACGGACATAGAGTTCGACTCCCCGCGAGTCACCATGTACACCGAGGAAGAAGCAGAAGAAGCACGTCAAGACGGCGTCGATCTGCTGTAAGAGGGCCGGATGTTGGCACTCAGCCGGTCCAGCATCTACCAGCGGAGTCTGCGCCGATACTACAACAGGAAGGTCAGGCCAAGATCTTTCCAAGAGGGCGACCTTGTGCTCCGACTGATCCAGCGAACAGCCGGCCAGCACAAGCTGTCGGCACCTTGGGAGAGCCCCTTCATTGTCAGCAAGGTGCTGGGAAACGACTCCTACTACCTGATCGACGCTCAGAAGCCCCGAGCACGCAAAAGGGACGACTCCGGCAAAGAGACAGAACGCCCGTGAAATGCAAATCTTCTCCGAAGATTTTACAGTTGAAGCAGTATGTATCACGCTACCCTTTGTATTAAAGTACCAAGACTTGGGGCCCCCCGTGACAAGCTCGGGGACTGCCCTTTTTTGTCATCTATATGATAAGAATTATGCCTTCAAGTATATTACTCTTTGTTAATGCCGCTTGGCACCGGGCCCGACCAGTCGGCCCGGGGACTCGCCGCCTCATGCTATGAGGTGCTTCCCGCAGTCAGACAAGTAGTGTGTGGTGCCTAATCTGTCTCCTGACAAAGCCGCAGCTCGCAGAGCGACTGTTTGGTTGGCAGGAGTGAGGAAGAACGGGCGCCCACACGAAAAATGGCTAAGGACCCAAAGCACGAACATAGCGTAAGACGGCCTCCAGCATCTTTGAAGCAAAAGCCGACTCATGAGTAGTCGGCTTGCCGCTTTCTATTAGCCTCTATTAAGGACAACCGACTCTTTAGTAGTCGGCTTACCGCTTTCTATCCAACTTGTTAAAGAGACTCTAAAATGTCCGAGTACTTGCCTTCCCAAAGTAGCCAAGCGTTTGATCCAGCGGTAGTCCGCAGAGCGGTTGTCCAACTGGCAAGGCAGCGACTAAGGGAAGGCGGCAAAGGGAAAAGCCAAAAGGGCAATGAGCAAGGAAAGATAGAACTCGGATAAATATTTACATAGGCCCTTGGCCGAATCTTCAAGTAGAAATTCAAGATACACCCCGCGGGTGGAATTGTTTGAATTTAACAAAGTTCGTCAAAGGCTACTAAGGCAGATAAAGCAGAGGCAAAGACGGCAGCCTAGGAGGCGGCATCCGGGTTCGGAGGATCGAAGGAGACGGCGGTGTCAGGTGCCGGGGCGGCCGGCTGGGCGGTCTCAGTTTGATCGCCTCTGGCGGCAGTCGCCTTCTCCGGACGCGGCTCATTGCTGGAGGCGCGGTCGAGCTGAGGCTGGTCGCACGCTCCGTCTTCTGGCACCTCCATCTCGCCTTCGTCCTCCGCCTCGTCTTCCTCCTCGGTGCTGGAGCCAATCACTTCTGTCGAGTCCTCGTCATAGTACGGATTCATCCCGAACCACTCCGGCGGCACCTCCTCGCCGCCTGCAGCCTGCTCAGGGACGAAGACGCTGGTGTCTGTGTAGTCGGCAATCGCCGCTGCACGCTCGACGAGGGCGCCCTCCACAGCCACCAGCTCCGCCTGGGCCTCTGACCGGAACGCGGCTAGCCGGTCCAGGTCCAGCCCCGGATACCACGCCTTGACAAATTCCAGGGCCCGGCATGCTCCGGCCCGGGCCGAGGAACCCTTCCAGGCTTCAAGACGGCCGGCTACGACCTCCAGCCAGTCGGCAGTCCGACTGGCAGTGCGCAGAACTGGCGCCTCTGGCCACAGAGCGGCAACCGCCTGGGCGCCGGCACGCTGAAGCCGGCGCATCAAGCGATGGGCCGGCCGAAGACGGGCCTCGATACTCAGAAGCTGCTCGTCGATGGTCAGGGGGGCGTTAGCAGCGATCTCCACGCCATCTGCCCTCCGTACCTCGTGATCAGCCTCGATGGCCTGTGTGACTGCCTGCGAATGGCCAGGGAAGAAATCTGCCAAGATAAAAAATAAACAAGTCTGAGTCAAAAAAATCGGCCCGACCCACAGACGGCGGCTCAAAGGAAGCCAAGAAACTCACCATCGACGATGTTCTCGATCTCATGGAAGCCGGAAGTCAGCTGCGCCTCCTTATCGGTCCAGGAGGAGCGCTCCCTCTCGAACTCGGCCAGGAGCGCAGTCTCTTTCTTATCTGCCTCCTCCTGCGCCTTCCTGAGCAGCTCCTTTTGCTCCGCCAGCTGCGCAACGAGCAGATCATGCTCTGTGACAAGCTTGCTGCACTCCTCCCCCTTGGCGTGCAAGGCGGTGTTGGCCTCGCACAGCTGCTGCTGAAGAGTGGCGTTGGCCCTTGATGAAGAAAAAAGAAAAAAGACGATAAGTCGCCAGCAAGAAAGTCGCTGAGAAGATCCGGCCCGACTGCTCAGCAGTCGGCCCGAATCTCGGGGACTACAGCCCGTGGGTGCGCCAGCGCGCCCCCGTGAAAATGAAGAAGGACTCACTCCGGCTCTCCGACAAGTCGGCGGTCCGCCTGCCCAGCTCCTCAACATTGCGGTTGAAGGCAGTAGCATGGAGGTTGTGATACTCCTATAATAAGCATTTGAGACAAAGAAAAATATTTGGAACTCGCCAGAGGGAGTTCCGAACCGCCTGCTCAGCAGCCGGCCTGAAACTCGGGGACTACACCCAGTGGGTGCACTGGCGCGCCCCCACAGAGAAGAACAAGAAAAACAAGAATCAAAAGAAGAAGGCACACTCGGACGGCCGTTCGCGATGCCAAATGCGCCCTGGTGCAATTTTGGATGGCGTCGCCCTCGGCTCGCAGCTTCGGCTGGACGTCCAGAAGCGCCTGGTTCAGCGGACCTGTGCCACCTCCGCGCACCCACCCGATGGGCGCGGCGCTCGTCGCCTCGGCGTCTGGGAAGGCCGAGCTGGCGGCACCGGTCTCCAAGGCTCGCGGCGCCAAAGTCGCCTTCTCAAGACGGCGGTGCACTGGCGAGGCAACTCGGAGGAGCAGCCTCGCCTCGGACTCGTCCGCAGTCGGCGGCACCGGCGGGCCCGCCGGCTGTTCTCCACGTGCGCTCCCAGACGGCGGCGGAGGCAGCGGTGGCGGCACGAGCATGTCTGACATGGAGGCCTCGCCGCTTTCCTTCTCCACGATGGGGTTCTCGATGCCGGCTTCTCCAGTCTGCCCCGTGAACTCCGGGGGCGGCGGCGCGGAGGACAGCGGGATGATGAGCAACACCGATTGGCGGCATGCGGCCTCCTCGGCTTGCCGCCTTGCCGTAATGGCGGCTTCGGCCTCTTCTAGTTTTTTCTGGGCGGAGGCCGCCGCCTTCTCGGCCTCCGCGTTCTCCAGGCGGTCGGCCTCCTCCTCGTCGCGCTTCTCCCGCGCGTTTTGCTCCGTCGCCTCCCGGAGGTCGGCGGCGGGGTCGACCCGCCGAGTGTTGGCAGACGTCTCCACCGACCCCATGACGGAGGTGGCGGCGACCCTCTCAAGGGTAAGAGGAGCCCTGAAGCAAGGAGGGGGTGTAAAATACTCGGACAGAATTCACCAAAGGAAAATAAGGCGAAGGCAGAGGTACTTACACAGAGATCTATGGCGGCCTCTTCACTTCCTTGCGAAAGCGGTTAGCCTTCGCGGCCTCCTCCTCCCGTCTGGTCGCGGCGGCCGCCCCCTTGAACTTATTCGGCTTGCCGCCGAGTGAATTCGGCCCGGCGTAGCGCCTCTCCGTGCCGCCTTGGCCGGCGGAGGAACTCGCACCCGGTGGGCCAGCCCTTGGCTGGCGGCACGGGGCGACTTCCCCTTCGACATCGTCTTCAGGCCAGTCGGCAAAGGTGGTCGAGGGCCTGAAGCCGCCTCCCGCTCCCCCGCCTCCGCCTTCGGCGTCGGCCTCCATCGCCGCCGCCCCCAAGTTGGGGTCATCGAAATCGCTCTCCGCCCGGTCGAGGACGAACTCGCGGGGCGGCCTTTCGATGTCGGCTGCAGGCTGAATAAGGGGATTCTGACTCAAAGAAACCGAAAAGATCAGAAGTCGGATTCGGCTACAAAGAAAACAGAGCAACAGGAGATGCGACTTACCACCGGAGGAGGGTTGGCACGCGAGTACGGCTCCTTGCCGAACTGCCAGTCCGCCACGAGCTCGCAGTTTGCGATATGGTTCACCATGTTCACCACTTCCGCGCGGGGCATGTCCCTGGTGCACATCCGACTCGGGTCCCGGTGGTCGCTCATCTGACTGATCAGATGAGGCCGGCCTTGGAGAGGGAGAACTCGGCGCGCCACGAAGGCGGCCAGCAAGTCGGCTCCAACCAGGCCCTCCGACTACGTCAGAACTCGGAGTCGTGCTACGGCGGTGGCTCCGGCGGGAGTCAGCGTCTTGACTCGGTGGGACCAGCTGGGGAGCCTCCCAGCCGGTGCGCCGGCTTCGTAAGGCGGCAGATTGACCCAGTCGCCGTCTGGGCGACGTTCTTCACGTAGAAATAAGACCGCTGCCACATCCTCGCCGACTTGATCAGCGGGATGGAGGGAAACGGATTGTCGGCTGTCGTTCGCCGCATCGCGATGAAGGCGTTGCACTGGGCCCGCACGCCGGCGACGTGCGTGCCGAGCTTGGATTGGAAGAATGCTCCCCACAGCTCAATGGTGGGGAGAACACCGAGGAAGCCTTCGCACAGGGTGGCAAAGGCAGCCAGCAGCACCACCGTGTTCGGCGTGAGGTGGTGCGGCTGGATCCCGTGGAGCTCCAAGAAGGAGCAGAAGAAGCCGCTCGCCGGCAACCCCAGGCCGCGCATGAGGTGCAAGCGGAAAATGACCCGCTCGCCCTCCTCCGGCGCCAGCAGTATTTCCCCCGCCGGCGCGACGCGGGCTCGCACAAGGTTTGCACTAGGGAGGCGGCACGTCTTGCAAAGAAACTCATGAGGTCGTCGTCCACATCGGAGCCGTCCCACACGCCGGAGCGCACGGCGGGAGCCGCGGCGGCAGAGGAAGAGCTCATCGTGGCAGGCACGTCATGGTGCAGCACGACGGCGACAAGAAGGAGACAGGAAGCAGAGGAGGCAGGAGGAGGCGGGGGAGCAGGGAAGATGGGCGCGCGTGCTTCGCCGCTCCTCTCCCCCCTGCCTACTTATAGCCTCACAGGCTGAGAAGCCGATGGGGCGGGCGTGGGATTAACTGCGCACGGGACCCCACGCCCTCCCCCACGATTTACCCCACAAAGTTACTGCGTGCAGTAACTACGTGGGAAACCCAACGGTCCGCGCGGACGCAATGGATCTGTTTGGATACTGAGGCACGGTAGTGGCGGGCCCCACCTGATGGCATGTCCCGTCGCGCGCGTGGGTAGGCAGACTGACCCCGCCGCGTGGCACCGAGCGACGGGGCAGTGAAGGGCGACCACGGGGAAGCATATCAGGCACGCCGCCTGGTTTCCCGCCGCGACGTTTGAACTCCTTAAGGGGCAAGATGGACCTCTGCGAGTTCGATTCTGGATAGTCGGCCAGAAGGAAGACGGCAAGCGAAGCCCAGATTCCACCACCAGAGGAATGAAATTGTTGAAGCCCCACGACGCAGTATCCGCGGAGCCTCACCAGCTTCGGGGACTACTGTCGGAGTAATGGGCCACGGGTAGGCCAACCCGAGCCCCAAAACATTTCAAGACACCGGGACAGGCTGCGCCCCTCAAGCCGAGTCCCAAGGACGACTCCAAGATCTGCCGAGTCCCAGAGCCGACTCCCAGATATGCCGAGTCCCAGGGCCGACTCCAAGATCTGCCGAG
Organism: Triticum aestivum; assembly: GCF_018294505.1. Classification (NCBI taxonomy): domain Eukaryota; kingdom Viridiplantae; phylum Streptophyta; class Magnoliopsida; order Poales; family Poaceae; genus Triticum; species Triticum aestivum. The sequence goes on along the minus strand of NC_057804.1, from coordinate 38,764,110 downwards.
TCCCAAAGCCGACTCCAAGATCTGCCGAGTCCCAGAACTGACTCCAAGATATGCCGAGTCCCAGGGACGACTCCCAGATATGACGAGTCCCAGAACCGACTCCGAGACAAGCCGACTCTCAGCTGACGACTTCCAGAGAAGCCGGCTGAGGGTAGTCGGCTCGCGACTCCAACCATCCCCTGCCTTCACCGCGGTGGACAGGGTGGGGATGGTCGTAGCGTGGCCGTCTCTACCCTGCCCACAAAGGACCAGCACGGCTATAGTGCACCATATCACTTGAGATATCCATCATGGCGCGGCATTGTTGCCATGTCGGCCCTGACCTCAGCCTTGGTGGGCGGCACACTGTGCCCATGACGCCTGCCTGTACGACCCAAGGACGGCGGGGCCGCCTGTCAGCAGGTAGACAGAAGACAGCGAACGCGCCTTGAAGACGGACCCGTGGGAGTCGGCCCCCTGGAGTCGGCCGGCCCCTCCCACGGGCCCCGCACGCCATTAATCAGACAAGATGGGGAATGGCGACAGTAAACGCCCGCCAGGCGGCAGCACTGTTTCCATGACCTCATGACCAAGCCAGCGTCATCAGAAGCACCGCTATAGTACCAGGCTTGTCCATGGGGCCCGCCAGTCAGTGGGCCCTAGTAGTCGGCGGGGAAGACGACGGCCTGAGAGACAGACGGCTGGGACCCATGCAAATCTGGATTACTGTTGTACCCCTGGGGGTAGGCCTATATAAACACCCAGGAGAGCCCATGCAAAGGGTTCGGACCCAGATAGCACTAGACCCCAGAACATAGGAAGGAGAGAGCTAGCCTTGCCCTCTCCTACCTCCAGAAACAGCTCCAGGAGCACCATTGTACTCACTTTGCCATAGTGACCATGCGAAGACCCCGCAGAGCAGCAGTAGGGGTGTTATCTCCAGGGAGAGCCCTGAAGCTGGGTAAGATCCGCCGGCGTGCATGTCTTCGCCTCATCCCGCTTCCGGGCACCGGCGACGTTCTACTCGCTCCCACCATGATGAGCCATCCTTTGGCATATGTCGTACCCAATCCCCGACACACATCTTCTGGTAGTGCGGGTTGTTCTGCTTGGAGGTGGAGAGCACTTCGCTCAGGTAGTAGACCGGGCGCAGGACAACCTGGATCTTGCCCTTCTCCGGTCGCTCGACCACCAGCACCGTGTTGACCGCCCACGAGGTTGCGGCTATGTAGAGCAATAGCGGCTCCTTGTCGGTCGGCGCGGCCAGGACGGGTGCGGTGGAGAGCATGCGCTTGAGGTCTTGGAAGGCTTCGTCCGCCTTGCCGTTCCACTCGAACAGGCTTATCTTCTTCATTAGCTGCTACAGGGGCGGTGCTTTCTCGGCCAGCCGGCTTAGGAACCGGCTGACCGAAGCCAGACAGCCTGTGAACTTCTGGACATCGCGCAGCCATGTTGGCTTGCGCATGAGCTCGATGGCCTTGATCTTCTCCGGGTTCGCCTCGATGCCGCGTTCCGGGACGAGGAAGCCGAGCAGCTTTCCGGCTGGGACGCCAAAGATGCACTTTTCTGGGTTGAGCTTGACCTTGTATTCATGGAGGTTGGCGAATGTTTCCTTCAGATCGTTGAGGATCGTGAGGTGCTGCTTGGTCTTCACCATAATATCGTCCACGTACACGTGGATGTTCTTGTCGAGTTGCGGTAGCAGGCATTTCTGCATGGAGCGTTGGAAGGTGGCACCGGCGTTCTTCAACCCGAACAACATGGTGATGTAGCAGTACGCCCCGAAGGGCGTGATGAAGGACGTCTTCAGGGCGTCGGCCGGGTCCAGCTTGATCTAGTGATAGCCGGAGTAGGCGTCCAGGAAGGATAGCAGCTCGCACCCGGCGGTCGAGTCCATGACTTGGTCGATCCGCGGGAGAGCGAACGGATCCTTGGGACAGGCTTTGTTGAGGCTGGTGCAGTCAATACACATGCGCCAGGTCTTGTTCTTCTTTAGGACAAGGACTGGGTTGGCCAGCCACTCGGGGTGAAACACTTCCGTTATGAAGCCTGCCGCCAAGAGCTTGGCCACCTCTTCACCAATGGTTCTTATCTTCTCTTCGGAAAATCGACGGAGTGGTTGATGGATAGGCTTGGCGTCCTTGCGGATGTGGAGTTTGTGCTCGGCGTACTTCCTCGGGATACCCTACATGTCTTTGGGGGTCCATGCGAAGATATCCCGATTCTCATGGAGGAAGTCGATGAGCTCGCCTTCCTATTTGTTGTCGTGGCGGGCGCCTCTGACAACGTACTTGCTGCAGCTGGGGTCTTCCGGGTTCAGCTTCACTTTCCGGGTTTCCTTGGAGGGCTTGAAGGCGGCCTCATCTACCGGGTCCAGGGTCGGGATCGACGCGTCGGAGGCCTCGCCGGCCAGGGTGATGATCCGGTCGAGCTGGCGCTGCTCCTCGGCAATGACCAGCGACTCGGCCAGCTTGGCACCGTCTCGGGCGCACTCCAGAGACTTGCGGTAGTCGCCGGTGATGGTAATGAGGCCCTTGGAACCCGACATCTTCATCTTCAGGTATGCATAGTGGGGGACCGCCATGAACTTGGCGAGCGTGGGCCGGCCCAGCAGCGCATGATATGCGCTGGACAGGTCCACCACCTCGAACCAGATTGGTTCGCGTCGGAAGTGGCTGCTGTCGCCGAACAGGACGTCGAGCCGGACCCGACCAATGGGTGAATAGGAGAGGCCGGGTACGATGCCGTGGAAGACGGGCCGAGTTGGCTCCAGGTCCTCGGCCTTTAGGCCGAGCATGGTCATCGTGTCGCGGTAGAGGATATTGATGTTGCTGCCGCCGTTGATGACTCAGGAGAACTTGCAGGTGCGCCGCGTGACGATGGTAGGGTTGAGGACGAGGGCGTATCCACCCGGACTCGGCATGACTGCCGGGTGATCTTCCCGGGTCCAGGTGATCGGGCGATCCGACCAATGCATGAAATCCGTCTTGGTAGGGACGACGGTGTTCACCTCCTGCCGGAGGAGGCGCTCACTGCGCTTGTCGTTGCCGAGGTTGGTGAAGACGACGTAGGCTGTGTTCTGCTCCGGGTAGGCATCGTTCCGCATCGCGCCCCCGGCGGGAGGAGGCGGTGGAGGCGGAGGCGGCTGCCCCGCGCCCGGAGCCAGAGCCGGAGCCGGAGGAGGCGGAATGTCGTCCCTCATGATGCGCTTGGTGATGGCGCACTGTCGAAGCGTGTGCATGGAGGGTCTTGCGCCACTGTGGTGCTTGCATGGGGTGTCGAGCATCTCTTCAAAGCTCATGGCGGGTTGCCACGCCATCTTACCAGTCTGCCAACGCTTTGCTATCGGGTCCACCGCGGGCTCGGCGGCCGCGACAATCCGGTTGTCATGACGTTGCGCCGGCTGCTCGGCCTTGCGCTTGTTGTTCTGGTGGTGCTGCCGCCGGCTGCTTTCGCCGGCCGGCTTCTATGGAGGGACCGGCTTCGCCTTGCCGGCCTCATCCAGCGCCACCTGGATCTTCATGGCGGAGTCGGCGTTGGCGTACTTGTCCGCCATTACCATGAGCGCGGCCATGGTGGCCGACTCGGAGCGTAGAAGCTTGTGCTTGAGGAGGGTGCCGTCTTGGCACCCGCTGACAAAGTATTGGATCGCCTGGACTTCATGGACGCCCTCACAGCTGTTCTGGAGCTCGGTCCAGTGTGCGAGGTACTCGCATCCGGTCTCCATCGGCCCCTGCACGCACATGGCGAGCTGGCTGGGGAGACCGGGCCGCTTGTACGTCCCCGTGAAGTTGCGGACAAATGCTTCCTCGAAGTCGACCCATGCATTGATGCTGCCCACCAGCAGGCTGTTCAGCCATGTGCGAGCTGATCCTTGGAGCATGAGTGGTGCGTAGCGCACGGCGAGACGACGATTGGCACCGGTGATGCCAAAGGCCGTTGTGTAGTCGGTGAGCCAGTCTTCTGGCTTCACGGTCCCATTGTACTTGGGGTGTCGAGGGGAAGCAGGAACCCCTTGGGGAAGGGCTCCTCCCGGATGCATGGGCGAAACACGTCGGCCTGATAGCGTCGCTCTCCTCCACCTCCAGGGAGCGAGCGAGCTGATCAATGCGGTGGCGTGCGTCGGCGTCGTCGATGGCGCGCGGGCCGAGTCGACTGGCGGCCAGGCCCCGAGGGGCCGGGTCGGCTGGAGCCGGACACCGGCTAGGCTGGCTGGGTCCTCGCTAGGTCTCTAGGGCGGGCTCGTTGCCCAGAGCGTCGGCGGCAGTGTCGGCCGGGTTGCGCCTGGTCCGGGCTTAGCCGGAGTGCGCCTCGCCGGGCGGCAAGGAGGCCGTGTGCAGGAGTGTGCCGGGTCCGCCAAGGCGGGCAGAGCCGGACCCCACCAACTTGGCGAGCTGGTTGAGGCGATCCTACTGGGTGTTGGCGGCATGGAGGAGCTCGCGCATCCGCCCGACACGCTCCTTGAGCTCCTCGCTTGCTAGTTGGTCGAGGCCGACCGCAGCTGCCCTCTACAAAAAAATACACTTCCATGATGATACGTGTTTGTCACAGTAGGTCGCGTTTTTTTTCATGCATGTACATCCACGACAAATTTATGACAGAATCAAGATAGTCATACCTGTGCTGTCGTAGAAGTGTTCCATGACATTACCAAAATTATCATCACGGAAGTGTCCACTTCCATGACGATAAATCTCACGTCACAGAAGTGCTTTCGTCAAGGGTGACCGACACGTGCGATCCACCGTAACGGAATGCCGTTAAGCTATCGGGTCGTGTTTTGGATCCGATAACCCGTTAACAGCCCCGACCAATGGGGATTTTCCACGTGTAAAATCTGTTGGAAATATGCCCTAGAGGCAATAATAAATTAGTTATTATTATTATATTTCCTTGTTCATGATAATCGTTTATTATCCATGCTTTAATTATATTGATAGGAAACTCAGATACATGTGTGTGTACATAGACAAGACCATGTCCCTAGTAAGCCTCTAGTTGACTAGCTCGTTGATCAATAGATGGTTACGGTTTCCTGACCATGGACATTGGATGTCGTTGATAACGGGATCACATCATTAGGAGAATGATGTGATGGACAAGACCCAATCCTAAGCCTAGCACAAAGATCGTGTAGTTCGTATGCTAAAGCTTTTCTAATGTCAAGTATCATTTCCTTAGACCATGAGATTGTGCAACTCCCGGATACCATAGGAATGCTTTGGGTATACCAAACGTCACAACATAACTAGGTGCCTATAAAGGTGCACTACGGGTATCTCCGAAAGTGTCTGTTGGGTTGGCACGAATCGAGACTGGGATTTGTCACTCCGTGTGACGGAGAGGTAACTCTGGGACCACTCGGTAGGACATCATCATAATGTGCACAATGTGACCAAGGGGGTGATCACGGGATGATGTGTTATAGAACAAGTAAAAAGACTTGCCGGTAACGAGATTGAACATGGTATCGGGATACCGACGATCGAATCTCGGGCAAGTACTATACCGCTAGACAGAGGGAATTGTATACGGGATTGATTGAATACTTGACATCGTGGTTCATCCGATGAGATCATCGTGGAACATGTGGGAGCCAACATGGGTATCTAGATCCCGCTGTTGGTTATTAACCGAAGAATGTCTCGGTCATGTCTGCATGGTTCCCGAACCCATAGGGTCTACACACTTAAGGTTCGATGACGCTAGGGTTATAGGGAATAGATATACGTGGTTACCGAATGTTGTTCGGAGTCCCGGATGAGATCCCGGACGCCACGAGGAGTTCCGGAATGGTCCGGAGGTAAAGATTTATATATGGGAAGTCCTGTTTTGGTCACCAGAAAAGTTTCGGGTGCTATCGGTAACGTACCGGGACCACCGGGAGGGTCCCGGGGGTCCACCAGGTGGGGCCACCGGCCCCAGAGGGCTGCATGGGCCAAGTGTGGGAGGGGACCAGCCCCAGGTGGGCTGGTGCGCCCCCCACCAGTGCCCAAGGCGCCTAGGGTTTGGGGAGGGGGCGCCTCCACCTTGCTTGGGGGGCAAGTTTCCCCCTCTCCCCCCTTGGCCGCACCCTAGATGGGTTTTGGGGCTGCCGCCACCCCTTGGGAGGGGACCCTAGATGGGGGCACATCCCCTCCCCTTCCCCTATATATACTTGAGGTATTGGGGGCTGCAAACATACGAGTTAATCCACTCCCTAGCGCAGCCCTACCTCTCTCCCTCCTCATCTCTCGCGGTGCTTGGCGAAGCCCTACTAGAGTGACACGCTCCTCCACCACCACCACGCCGTTGTGCTGCTGCTGGACGGTGTCTTCCCCAACCTCTCTCTCTCTCCTTGCTGGATCAAGGCGTGGGAGACGTCACCGGGCTGCACGTGTGTTGAACACGGAGGTGCCGTCCGTTCGGCACTAGGATCTCTAGTGATTTGGATCACGCCGAGTACGACTTCCTCAACCCCGTTCTCTTGAACGCTTTCGCTTAGCAATCTACAAGGGTATGTAGATGCACTCCCCTCTCTCTCGTTGCTAGTCTCTCCATAGATAGATCTTGGTGACTCGTAGGAAAATTTTGAATTTCTGCTACGTTCCCCAACAGTGGTATCAGAGCTAGGTCTATTGCGTAGATTCTATGCACGAGTAGAACACAAAGTAGTTGTGGGTGTTGATTTTGTTCAATATGCTTACCGTTACTAGTCCAATCTTGTTTCGACGGTATTGTAGGATGAAGCGGCCCGGACCGACCTTACACATACACTTACGTGAGACAGGTTCCATCGACTGACATGCACTTGTTGCATAAGGTGGCTAGCAGGTGCCAGTCTCCCCCACTTTAGTCAGATCGGATTCGATGAAAAGGGTCCTTATGAAGGGTAAATAGCAATTGTCATATCATGTTGTGGTTTTTGCGTAGGTAAGAAACGTTCTTGCTAGAAACCCATAGCAGCCACGTAAAACATGCAAACAACAATTAGAGGACATCTAACTTGTTTTTGCAGGGTATGCTATGTGATGTGATATGGCCAAAAGAACATGATGAATGATATGTGATGTATGAGATTGATCATGTTCTTGTAATAGGAATCATGACTTGCATGTCGATGAGTATGACAACCGGCAGGAGCCATAGGAGTTGTCTTAATTTATTGTATGACCTGCGTGTCATTGAACAATGCCATGTAATTACTTTACTTTATTGCTAAACCATTAGCCACAGTAGTAGAAGTAATAGTTGGTGAGACAACTTCATGGAGACACGATGATGGAGATCATGATGATGGAGATCATGGTGTCATGCCGGTGAATGATGATCATGGAGCCCCGAAGATGGAGATCAAAAGGAGCAAAATGATATTGGCCATATCATGTCATTTTTTGATTGCATGTGATATCTATCATGTTTATGCATCTTATTTGCTTAGAACGACAGTAGTAAATAAGATGATCCCTCATTAAAATTTCAAGAAAGTGTTCCCCCTAAATGTGCACCATTGCGAAAGTTCGTTGTTTCGAAGCACCACGTGATGATCGGGTGTGATAGATTCTAACGTTCACATACAATGGGTGTAAGCCAGATTTACACATGCAAAACACTTAGGTTGACTTGATGAGCCTGGCATGAAAAGACATGGCCTCGGAACACAAGAGACCGAAAGGTCGAACATGAGTCGTATAATGGATACGATCAACATGAAGATGTTCACCGATGATGACTAGTCCGTCTCACGTGATGCTCGGACACGGCCTAGTTGACTCAGATCATGTATCACTTAGATGACTAGGGGGATGTCTGTCTGAGTGGGAGTTCATAAGATGAACTTAATTATCCTGAACATAGTCAAAGGTCTTTGCAAATTATGTCGTAAGCTCGCGTTTTAGTTCAACTGTTTTAGATATGTTCCTAGAGAAAATTTAGTTGAAAGTTGATAGTAGCAATTATGCAGACTGGGTCCGAAAACTGAGGATTGTCCTCATTGCTGCATAGAAGGCTTATGTCCTTAATGCACCGCTCGGTGTGCTGAACCTCGAACGTCGTTTGTGGATGTTGTGAACATCTGACACACACGTTTTGATGACTACGTGATACTTCAGCGGGTAATGTTAAATGGTTTAGAAATGAGGCACCAAAGACATTTTGAAATGTCGCGGAACATATGAGATGTTTCGAGGGCTGAAATTGGGATTTCAGGCTCATGCCCACATCAGAGGTATAAGACCTCCGACGAGCTTCTTGGCCTACAAACTAAGGGAGAAAAGCTCAATCGTTGAGCTTGTACTCAGATTGTCTGGGTACAACAATCACTTGAATCGAGTGGGAGTTAATCTTCCAGATGAGATAGTGATGTTTCTCCAAAGTCATTGCCACCAAGCTACTAGAGCTTCGTGATGAACTATAACATATCAGGGATAGATATGATGATCCTTGAAGTATTCGTGATGTTTGACACCGCAAAAGTAGAAGTCAAGTAGGAGCATCAATTGTTGATGGTTAGTAAAACCACTAGTTTCAAGAAGGGCAAGGGCAAGAAAGGATACTTCATGAAACGGCAAAACAGTTGCTACTCTAGTGAAAACCCAAGGTTGAACCCAAACCCGAGACTGAGTGCTTCTGTAATGAGAGGAACGGACACTAAAGCAGAACCACCCTAGATACTTGGTAGATAAGAAGGAAGGCAAGGTCGACGGAAGTATATTGGATATACATTATGTTAATGTGTACTTTACTAGTATTCCTAGTAGCACCAGGGTATTAGATATCGGTTTGGTTGCTAAGTGTTAGTAACTCGAAATAAAAGCTACGGAATAAACGGAAACTAGCTAAAGGTGAGCTGACGATATGTGTTGGAAGTGTTTCCAAGGTTGATGTGATCAAGCATCGCACGCTCCCTCTACCATCGAGATTGGTGTTAAACCTAAATAATTGTTATTTGGTGTTTGCGTTGAGCATAGACATGATTGGATTATGTCTATCGCAATATGGTTATTCATTTAAGGAGAATAATGGTTACTCTGTTTATTTGAATAATACCTTCAATGGTCTTGCACCTAAAATGAATGGTTTATTGAATCTCGATCATAATGATACACATGTTCATGCCAAAAGATATAAGATAGTAATGATAGTACTACCTACTTGTGGCACTACCATGTAAGTCATATTGGTATAAAGCGCATGAAGAAGCTCCATGTTGATGGATCTTTGGACTCACTCATTTTTGGAAAGTTTGAGACATGCGAACCATGTCTATTGGTATGTACGCATGAAGAAACCAAATCGGAGCAGCATCGCAAGCAAGAGCAAGAGCGAGAGCAGCAGAGCGAGCAAGAGCAATAGCAAGAGCAGACCAGGCAGGGGACCGAGAGCAAGAGCAGAGCAGCAGCGCGAGCGAGAGCTAAAGCAGCAGCAGCTCCTACTGATGTGGACGTCGCCGCCGAGGCTGCGTTGCCGTGGAGGAAGTGTCAGGCGATGCCGCCGTGGATGGAGCCGCGCCGTGTCGGCTCGGGACCGAGCGTCGGCAGCACCGTGAGATCGAATCAAGAAGAAAATGCAGCGATTAGTGTACAACCTCTTTGGTGCCGCCGATTAGGCTGCAGCTTCATCCGAGGAAACGGTGATGATGATGCTCTTCCAGTGGTGCAGGTGAAGACGGCGGTGTGGGAATGGAGGTGGTGCGAAAGACGAGGGGAATGTCAGGGCAGCTCCTTGGAGGTGGAGGACGGGGTGGATGAACCGGCGGGACGATGAGATCAACGACGGATTCTCATCCGGTACGGTGGATGAGGGACGTCGAGGTGTTGCTGTGGACGACGTCGTCGGGGAAGAAGCTCCGGCTGGGTGGCGGACGGAGCAGGGTGTGGGGTTTCGTCGCGGGTTTTCGCGGCCTCGGTGTACGAATGGGTGGGCGGATGGGATGGCAGTGGGGAACCATGGCTTAGAGACGCGCTTGTACGAAATGTGGGGTAAATTACGAAAGTACACCCCACCGATTTGAGGCGGTTCTTTCGGTTTAGGGGTACCACGGGCATTTCGCGTGTCGGGATTTCACAGGAGGTGGGAGTTTTCGCGCGCGTTGTAATTTTGGAATAGCAAGGCGTGGGTTGAGATGGAGGGAGTTGTCGGAGCACAACGAGACAAAGATATATCTTAAATATTTCGGGCTAACAAGGCGCGGGTTGAAGAGGCGGGAGTTTCGCAGCACGATAGACAGAGACGCTAGCTTCAATTTTCGGCATAACATGGCGTGGCTTGAAATTTCGGAAGAACAAGCTTAACATGTACCCAAAAAAAGGACAATTTGCACCTCAACACGCACAACACACACACAAACACCATTTAGACTAGAGTAAGGTACACGTGCATTGCACGCATGAGATTTGGCAACCAAATTATGAATAAATACCACATTATAGCATGCAATCTTTGAGTCATATGTGCATGATGTAGATGTTCGTTTAATTCTTATAGTTCATTTCATTCAAAATCATCTAGTTTTCATAAGAAAGCTAATCTATTTTCAGATTCATGGAATTGTGCGTTGTAAGACATAAAGTAAAAAATAAATAATGGCAAATCATGTAGAAAAACATTTGGGCAATTATGATACGGAAGATTGTAGAACAGATAAGAAGTGCTTGTGTTTTGATGTTTGTGCATTATGCTTAAGTTCAACAATGGAGTCTTGTAGATTATACATGTGGCAAAATCTGGTGGAGTCTAGATGATATCCAACGGCCAATAGTGCTCAAATTTTCCATCTTTGGACCTTCGGATTCGCCTCATCCAACGACCATCTTTCAAAGTTAAAGTTACCCGCTCACAATAAAAAAATATAATATAATATATATATAGGGGTATAGATATAGATATGTGATGCGAAAGCCGCCCATCATCTCCAATTACATGCACGGATGCGACATGGGCAAATGATGTCTGCCATCGGTATCTCAAATTCAAATCAGTCTGACCTTGTTCACTGTGTATACATTACAACATGCTCGTTTCCAAAGCACACCGCGCAGATCTCTGTTATATTCATGCATGCATGGGTTTCAAACATCAGGATCTCTTATTCAAATATTTGAATTCAACTTTACATTGATTATGACCACACCTATTCTTTTACACCCTCACAGTAGTCTTCTCTTTATAATTGTAGCACTAACTTTCTCTCGTGCATGCATGCACACACACTACCAGTCGGCATTATCTATCGCACGCATGCAATCTTTTTCTTCAGGTCGGTCTCCCATGAAGGCACACACCCACACACATCCCCCTCTCCCTCATACCGGACATTCTTTATCTCTCACGCGTGCATGCACAATGATCGATGTTCCTCTATATGTGTGTATATAGCTAGGTCTTTCATAGTTTTCCACACAAACCGATCAATCGATATATCCAGTGAGGTATCACCCTCTTTCCCACGTCCACATCGATCAATCTATACCTCTCCCACGTCCACGTCGATTAATTTATACTTCTCTATATAGGATTAACATAAATAGCTAATACACCCGCATTAATTATATATCCAACGTCCCCCTCTCATCATCCATGCCTTCCGCTTCATCTCTCAGATGCGTGCATAATGGCGAAGACAGGGGGCAGTAAGGGCCCTGCCCCCCCTAACATCACTATATAACGAGGCTAATATGAATATGATCATTAGACAATTGCTGCTAAAAAAGGTTTAATTTCATGAATTGACCCTCCTCGTAAAGGATTAGCAATGCTTGGCCCCCTAGCTCATTTATTTTTCATGGCTCCGCCATTGCGTGCAACAGCGCACGTGTTCGCCCCCTCTCTCTAAATATCGATCTCGCACTTGTGCATTCCTTCATAGTCTCCCTCCACTTGGCCCCTCGCACCATCTTATAGCGCCCCCACCGGGTTTTGCCACATGTACAATCTAGCAGACTCCATGGTTGAACTTAAGCATAATGCACAAACCTCAAAACAACAGTGGTTCTCTTTTGTTCTAGAATCTTCCGTATCATAACTGCCCAAACTTTTTTTCTAGTTGAATTGCCATTATTTGTTTTTACTTTATGCTTTACAACGCACAATTCCATGAATCATAAAATAGATTAAGGGCTTCTTTGATTCAAAGGATTCTCAAAGGAATTTTGGAGGATTCTAATCATTAGGAATTTTTCCTATCTTGGTTGTTTGATTCGTAGGATTGTAAACCATAGGAATTTTTTCATATGATTCATTTGCACTAGATTTCATAGGAAACATCCCATCCACTCAAACCTCTTTGAAAGAATTATGCGTTTTTTCTATGCACAATCAAACACTCGTACAATCCTGTAGGATTCAATACGACATTCCACTATAATCCCATGTTTTTCCTATTCACGTGTTCTTAGTTTTTTTATAAAAACTAATTTGATTTTGAATGAGATGAACTATAAGAATTAAACGAAGGGATACATCACGCATATATGACTAAGAGCTTACATGCTATAGTGTGGTATTTATTCATAATTTGGTTGCAAAATCTGATGTGTGCAATGCACGTGTAAATTACTAGTACTTCGAGTATGTGCAAAACACGTAAATTAGAATACCAATGGCACGCTACATAGTGTCTCTCTTACAGCTCATGAAGCCATGTGGCACATGTGGAGGCGTTGTCGCGACCTCCTTGCGTGGATTGATCACAGTGACGTGCTGCTGGTTCCAGAAGAATGTACTCGTCCTCCCTGAGCCATACTGGCGTTACATGCACGAAGCGAAGATGTGCACGCACGCCACGCTTGCACTCATTCCCTCGCACACACACATGGGTACACGGGCGAACGCAATTTTGTACCAAGATCCACCCCATGTGATAATTTGACGTGTGTAAAGTCGTTCACTTCATTGATGGTCAATTAATACAGCGCATGCAAATTGAGTGGACGTGAGGGCGGAAGAAAGGCATTATTACTCCACTGCGCGCATGCGAGTAGTTAAATCGTGGGTTGCTAGTAGTACTTCCATTGGTCTCCTTTGTATTTTGTGCCAATTTTTGACAGTAACATAATATTTACGCATTTGAGCAGTGTAGTCTACTTGAAATTTATGTTCCACTAAACTCATCGGGAGTCGTTTCGGGCCTCAAAACCAAAACCATCAATTAATCTTTACCTTGTTCCCATCACATTTGAAAGCCTGCTCACACCTACTAGTACTACGTACCAAACTTGAACGTGTTCCCACTATGCAGGTATTAGTACTACTAGTGCTAGTACTTAGGTTATAAAAAGGGGAACTACCTAACCGAAAATTACTCTACCTTTCCTCCTCGTAAGTTCTTCTTCTTCGTCCGTCGTTGCCATGGCCGGTGAGCAGAGCTCTAGGTTGAGAACTACTCGTAACAAGGGAGCGGCAACCAAGGCTGCGGAAAAAAAAGAGGGCTCGCCGCCACACAGAGACCTCGAAAGATCTCTCACGGGCAGGCGATGGCTTCCAGGAGCGCCCTACCCGCGGAGGCGAACATGCCGAGCCGGCGGAGCTGGAGTCGTTATCCCTTGACGGCATGCCCGATCAGCTCAATAAGCACCTCAATAAGCAGAAGGAGTTCATCCAAGGCTTGACAGAGTTGCTGAAGGAGATCCTCGACGACATGCCCACTGAGCTCAATCAGGAGGGGGAGTTAACCGCCGTCTTGGTGATGCTGCTGAAGAAGAGCGTTGCCTTGGAGAAGAAGGTGACCGGCGAAATCCTGCGACTTCAGGAGGACAAGGCGAAGCTCTGCCATGAGATCGACCTGTTGAAGGAGAAGAACGCCGGTTGGAAGAAGCTGCATGAGAATAGTAGTTCCTCGATGAAGATGCTGCAGGCCCTCGTCATGGAACAGAAGGAGGAGTTGGCGAAGCTTCGCATCAAGCACCCGGCTGCTGTCAATGTACGTAATGTGGCCGTGGAACAGATGATGAAGGCTTGCGTCGAGAAATCCCGCGTCATGGACAAAATGAAGAAGATGGCGGAGGAGACACGCCAGGAGATGGAGGTCGTGGAGGCAATGAAGAAGCAGTTACGACTCTGCGGCGAATTAGATCATTTGGGGTGATAATCTTCCTTCTTCTTTTGCTGCTTTGTTTCATCTTTTGCTTCGGGTGTTTCGCCGCACATGTCACGTTCTCTGCGAGGCATGAATAGAACAATGGTTTTTGTTTTTTGAGGGAATGAATAGAACAACGCTAACAATGAGATGACTAGCAAATTAGATCATTTTTATCGCCATATGGCACTGGGCTGCCGTGTTTCGTGCTCCTCCGTCATAGTACTACTCCAGTGGAAAACTTAAGTATACCGCACGGTTCTTTGCTCCTCCTCGATCATGTCGTCGGCGCATTTATACGAGCAGTCAAATCACAAGGCCCCGCCTTCCAGCAGTAATGAGCCGTCAAATCACAAAGGCCCTCGCCTCTCGTGAAACCGACCATGCTAGACTGCCCCGCCCTCTAGCCTTTTAAAAAATGTATACTTTTGTACAGCAGTAGTATCGATGGATTGCGCCATGGAGCAAAACTTGAAATTAAAAAAAAGGTGGTACATATAGAGAGCGCTCGTCACCAAATTATGCATATAGTACTATTAAAAAGGCTAGTCACAATAATGGTGTCCAGCACAACCCACCCCTCAAATAAAACTAAGCACCCTGGAATTCTTTAACATAACTAAGCACCCTGAAATTCTTTGACAACTAAATTGCTGGCTATATGATGTTGGCCATATATATTGTACGTATATAATGTGAATAAACGAGTGGTAGTACTATACCAACTAAAAGATGAAATGTAAGAAATACTAGTATGTACTTACTGAAGAGTTAAAGTAACAAGAAGAAACATAACATAGTTCTGCCGGGGGCTCAGCACAACACACCTCTCAAATTAAATTAAGCACACCTGAAATTAAACTTTGCAACTATTCCGGTAGACACTGCATTAGAACCACCATGAGCAACGACACTGCCACCTTACTCGGAGTCCTCGTCCACGGCCTCGACTTCGTCCTTGTCCCTCTTCCTCTTGTCCGATACTTCTTTGCTTGAACTGCCAACTTGGCTGTTGCTCTTCATCCAACCCTTGTAGATATTGAAACAAATGTAGCCATCCATTGCAGCGTACTGGATGTGGTCTATATCTAGTACATTCTGCTGCCATGCATGACGATGAAACATGTATGGAGGTTTCTCCAGTTTACCGTACGAAGGATGAACCATGGCTCCTGCCAGGGTCAGCATTGAAGGCTGACGAGAGGACACCAGCCGATTCTTTTGGAGGTCGAAGGTGCTGCCTACAACGAGGCCTATCCGACGCAAGACTTATTTGTCGTTACCAAAGTCTACAGTAACGAATTTGACTAGGTTGCTCTCGAGGAAGTCCTTAAAATCCTGGCACTCAACGTCGGCATGGCATATGTGGTAGACCAAGCATAAGTCATGCATGCAAACCTGGATCACGGCGGGCTTCTTCCTCTCTTCGTCCTTTAGATCCTTCTCTCGTCCCACGACTGTGGTGTACTCAACATCTAGCCCAGCGACCCACTCATCATGTGAGTCTTCGAACATGCGTCTGAAGCGAGAAAGGCATCCTTTCACCGTCGCGGAAGAACGGGTGTAGATGACATCGAACTCATCGCCGGTGATGGTTCTAACCTTGTACTCGCCACCGATTGGGGAGATTTGGGACGCCATGGATTTGGGAGGAGGGTTAGGATTACTGGAACTGCCGTAATGTGAATGGACGGGACGACTAGGAGCGAACTGTCGTAGTATTAAAGGACGTGCGGGGATGAGTAGGAGCGAACTGCCAGCATGCGAACGGCAGGGTAGTAGCTTTCCATTCTCCCATGATACGGGCTTCCGAGAGCCCTTGGATCGGAGATCAAACGGTTGCATGGCGTGATTCTAGACCAATGGGCGAATATCATATCCTGGAGGGTTATTCTGCAAATTTTCAGCAACTTAGCATGCTTCCGTTTGATCTCAGATCCAAGGGCTGCCAGCAGCCCGTATCATGGTCGCGCCTACCACGACCATCGCGTCGCTCGCGCGGTCGCACGCTTGGAGATTTAACACGGTGCGTTAGGCTATCTGATGTTGGCATGTCATACATAGTCATCACTTAGTCACTCATACTACAACAAGGTTGGCTATAAGGTTGGCTATAAATGTATTTTTTTACTCCTCTCTATCTCTTTCTTCGTACTCCCTCCGTCCCATAATATAAGAACATTTTTGACACTAGTGTAGTGCCAAAAACGTTCTTATATTATGGGACACAGGGATTACTGGTATTTATTGCATTTGCCAAGGAGTGACCTCTTCCAATGAAATGGTCTTGCTAAGTTTGCTTCGTTTAATTAGCTATAGACTCAAAATTGTCTTTTCACCTAGGTACACGTGCTTAGCACCGTTTCTTCCTTGGGTCACCAAACTAGTCTCTCTCTTTTTGATTAACTTGCCACATCAGACTTTATGCATATGTGGCAAGCTTAAGCACCTGTAGGAGCAAGTAAGGTGCCCGTCCGTTGCACGGAAGAGTGAAATGCATTGATCGGGGTGTTGTTTATTTTGACAAAGGATGTGGGGGTCATCTCATGTGCAACCGGGTTGATGTGTCAAGAACCAAATAATAGTGCAGAATAGCAGGGGGGACGCACCCCTCTTGTACCGGCCAGTGTTAGTAATGAGCAATGAGACGTCAAATCACAATGACGCACCTTCCCAGACGGACGAAGCAACCATTATTTCACACTTCGGTTCGACATCATCTCAAACCACGTACTAGTATTGCTTCTGCCTCAAGAGGGACACGCGCATCGCCTTGGTACATCATGACACGTGGGACCGCATGACATGCCATGCTCCCCCGCCGATCGCTGGGTAAAATCACCTCATTTTTACTATACTTCCTCCAATCGGTTTACTACATGGCATGCACGTCGTTCTAGGTTGATAATTTAACTGGCTATATATATATGTGTGTGTGTGTGTGTGTGTGTGTGTGTGTGATGAACAGTATGCTAGCCTTTTAAAAAATGTATACTTTTGTACAGTAGTACTCCACTATCGATGGATTGCGCCATGGAGCAAAAATTGAAATTTTAAAAAAAGGTGGTACATATAGAGAGCGCTCGTCGCCAAATTATGCATATAGTACTATTAAAAAAGCTAGTACGTGCTTAATTGGGGTGCTAAATTCTATTAAAGAAATACTAGTACTAGTATGTACATACTGAAGAGTTAAAGTAACGAGAAGAAACATAACATAGTTCTGCTGGGGGCTCAGCACAACACACCCCTCAAATTAAACTAAGCACACCTGAAATTAAACTATGCAACTAATCTGGTAGACACTGCATTAGAAGTTTAGAACCGCCATGAGCAACGACACTGCCACCTTACTCGGAGTCCTCGTCCACGTCCTCGACTTCGTCCTTGTCCCTCTTCCTCTTGGCCGATACTTCTTTGCTTGAACCGCCAACTTGGCTGTTGCTCTTCATCCAACCCTTGTAGATATTGAAACAAAGGTAGCCATCCATTGCAGTGTAGTGGATATGGTCTATATCTAGTACATTCCGCTGCCATGCATGACAATGAAACGTGTAATGAGGTTTATCCAGTTTGCGGTACGAAGGATGAACCATGGCTCCGCTAGGGTCAGCATTGAGGGTTGACGAGAGGGCACCAGCCGATTCTTCTGGAGGTCAAAGGGGTTGCCTACAATGAGGCCTATCCGACGCAGGACTTCTTTGTTGTTCTTAAAGTCTACAGAAACGAATTTGACTGCTTTGTCCTCGAGGAAGTTCTTAAAATCCTGGCACTCAATGTCGGCATGGCATATGTGGTAGACCAAGCAAACGTTATGTACGCAAACCTGGATCATGGCGGGCTTCTTCCTCTCTTCGTCCTTTAGATCCTTCTCTCGTCCCACGACTATGGTGTACTCAACATCTAGCCCAGCGACCCACTCATCATGTGAGTTTTCGAACATGCGTCTGAAGCGAGAAAGGCATCATTTCACTGTCGCGGAAGTACGGGTGTAGATGACGTCGAACTCATCGCCGGTGATGGTTCTAACCTTGTACTCACTGCCGATCGGGGAGATTTGGGATGCCATGGATTTGGGAGGAGGGTTAGGATTAGTGGAACTGCCGTAATGTGAATGGACGGGACGACTAGGAGCGAACCGCCGTAGTACTAAAGGACGTGCGGGAAAGAGTAGGAGCGAACTGCCAGCGTGCGAACCGCAGGGTAGTGGCTTTCCATTCTCCCATGATACGGGCTTCTGAGAGCCCTTGGATCTAAGATCGAACGGTTGCATGGCGTGATTCTAGACCTATGGGTGAATATCCTATCCTGGAGGGTTATTCTTAAAATTTTCAGCAACTTAGCATGCGACCGTTTGATCTCAGATCCAAGGGCTGCCATCAGCCCGTATCATGGTCGCGCCTACCACGACCATCGTGTCGCTCGCGTGGTCGCGCCCTTGGAGATTTAACACGGTGCGTTAGGCTATCTAATGTTGGCATGTCATACATAGTCATCACTTAGTCACTCATACTACAACAAGGTTGGCTATAAGTGTATTTTTTTACTCCTTTCTATATCTTTCTTCGTACTCCCTTCGTCCCATAATATAAGAACGTTTTTGACACTAGCTAGTGTAGTGTCAAAAACGTTCTTATGTAATGGGAAACAGGGAGTACTAGTATTTATTGCATTTGCCAAGGAGTGACCTCTTCCAATGAAATGGTGTTGCTAAGTTTGTTTTATTTAATTAGCTATAGACTCAAAATTGTCTTTTCACCTAGGTACACGCGCTTAGAACCGTTTCTTCCTTGGGTCACCAAACTAGTCTCTCTCTTCTTGATTAACTTGCCACATCAGAATTTATGCCTATGTGGCAAGCTTAAGCACCTGTAGGAGCAAGTAAGTACAATAGTGCGCTTTACATGGCATTTTTGCATATCTGGAGGAAAGAGAGGCAAGGAAAAAATGGAGAAGTGGGCACTCATGCAAGAGCCAGCCTCTACTCCTACATGGTGGAGCATTGGGAGAGGCACCTGTATGGAGGTGGTTAGGAATTGGGAGACTCACGCTGGTCGTAGCGCCGCAGTTAAAATTATAATGGCAAGTCAAATCACAGGGCCCCACCTGTCCAGCAGTAACTCGCTGTCAAATCACATAGCCCTACATTTGCAGCAGCCTACTCCCTCATCTTCTCGCTTCTCTGTCGAACTGACTAGGCGGAACTGTCCCACCGCCTACCGGGCCGGAAAAGCCCTGCCCTCGACTTTTAAATAGTATACAGTATACTAATTTTGTATCCATGGATTGCGCCCGCGCCATGGAGCAAAGCGTCTAGAAAGCGGCGGTACACATGTACAGAGTATACAACACGCACTCGCGTTCGCGTCGCACTCCAGACGGTCGGTCGGTCTGGCACGCTGCTCTCCGGATGGAACGCGCGTCATATTGCGTTTGCACACACATGTGGGACGGCAATTGAGAACCGACCATAGGCACACTACCCGGCCCCGCAAGTTGGTGACTTAATAGAAGAGGGAGACGAGCGATAGTACTAGAGAAGTGTTGTACTACGTTGGTGCCTGGACGATCCCTGCAAGACACGGAAGATCAGTTCATCCATGCATGTGACCAGACTCTAGTAGACACGCCTGGATTGGCTATCATCTACATATCGTGCAGGCTGTGTTGTACATGGTTGGAGTTGTGGTGAGAAATCTAAAAAAGGTTTCTTGTCATCTCACAAAATTATGTGTCATGTGCTTCGGATCACTTCGAGGGTTAAACAACGACAACTGAGTTGGGTTAGTCATTGGGGGCACATGCACGAATAGTGACTACACGGCTGCCATCTAGGTCAAGCCGGCTATATTAATTAGACATCTATCGACGGACCCCTTTTCTACGAGTTTATCTTTAATTTGAGCTTTGTTCCTCGTCTAGTTTGTCCGTCGGGATTCATGTTGTCTCCTTTGGGCAGTGAGGTTATGATTTCTTGTCATGTGGCATTCTTTCGTGTTATATGTTATAATTCGGCGCTTCAGATCAAAATGACGACAACTGCGCCTCTGGGCCACATGCATGAAGACTTCTCGACAGTCATTGACGAGGTCAAGCCGGCTTCGGTAGACAAAAGAAAACTAAGTACTACTCCACTATATAGGCAGGAGCCTCCGCGCTTGCTTGCTAGTGTTGCTCTCTTCACACCGTCTCAGCCTCTCCAGATCTAAACACGACAGCGGTGGCCACTCTCTCTCTCTCTCTCTCTCTCTCTCTCTCTCTCTCTGCTCACCGCTGGTCACAAATCCAGCCGGATCCTCTCCGCCGGGGAAGGTGAGAAGGTGCAACGTTCACGCAGTCGTCCTCAGTGACGGCTCTTACCCACTGCTGGGCGCGTCCCGATCAGCCTGCCTTGCCGTTCTCTCCCAAGCACCGCTGGCGAGGGAGGGCCTCCGACCTCTTCTTCCTTGTTGTCGTAGTGTGGGCAGATCCGGCCTCCCGCCGCCCACCTAGCGTCATCCCGGTGACCATCAGGTATAACTTCCTTCGAAACCGGCCTTGCTCTACTTCCCGAGCTCCTGACGTCGCTGCATTTGTAACTTTTACTATTTCTCAGGCCCCCTCGTAGATAGGATCGATCGACTGTTCGAAAACCACCTAATTCTTTTACATTTAAGAGGTAAAACTAGTTCATGCACTCGAATCTAGTACTACTTGGTTCCAACAAGGAACAAAGGGGGTGGGGGTGGGGGAGGATTTGTTACCTGAATCTAGGACTTGGTCGAAAGAGGAAATAATGGGGGCGAAAAGTAGCAGAGACTGGCTATCCAACTGGTCTCTAGGTCTAATAGGGAAATAAAGGGAAACGCAGTACAAACTCAATATGAACCCGATCTATTGGTTGAAAAAGGAAGGAAAGTGGGGACTAGGGGACAAGTCAACAGAGTAAGTCCAACACTAGATTTGCTAGCCTCACACACCATAAGGTGGCTATACCGAACAAAAATGGGACCAACCCAGATATCCTGTTCTGATGTTTGTTGCCCCGAGCCACTCTTATGTAATGCCACTGGTAAAAGGTAGAAGTCGCACTGTTAAAAGTAAGGACACGTTAAACCAATGCTGTTTTCAATGTAATGCCTCCAGTAATATGAATCAATGGCACTTCTTTACATGTCCTGCTTAATTTTACCATTAAGATAAGTTGGTTCTTTTCGTTAGAAATGCAACTGTCCTGGTCCGCCTACTCTCCCGTGCCCAAAGTAATGTCGTATTTAACGGTTGTCATAGTTAATCCTAATGCCCACACTAATATCTAGCAATGCCACTGCTTTAGAAATTGCTACTGTCCTTGTAGGATTTCCATTCAGATAAGGAACATGCTTCTTTTCATTTGATGCATGTTTCATCACTTGTTACTTGTTAGTCACCCTCCTTTCCCCCTTTTTTGTGCAAACAGAGATATACATTTCACGCTCGATCTTACTTGAACTGCACAAATGATATCCAAATTATAGTTGAGCATTCCAGGAGCTTCACAACCAACCTTGATGTTGCTCAATTTTATTGCATCTGATGAAGAAGTAGCTTTGTGGGTTTCGTTTTCTGATGGAAATGGAACCGGGGCTGGAGCCCTTTTCTTAAAAAAATGAAGAAGAAGCTGCTAGCTCACGGGACATTGCTTCATTTTAGGTGAACTGCACCAAAAGGTCCCATGAATTGAATCATCCATGTTGGTGACTGAAAGATCCAGCTTCAGCATCCCAGTCTAAGCACCCCCGGCCTCCATCCTTATATTGGCAGTTTTCTAGGGAGTACTTTTTTCTTAAAGAAGCACCAATCTATTTTTCTTTATTTGTACACTGTATCACAACTTTGACCCAAAGGTCCAGAGCTATTTTAGGGTGATTGGCATAGTACTCGGAGACTGATTGTAAGCATGATTTTCATTAGCTGTCACACTGATTGTAAGCATGAGCAGGTGGAAGGTTAGGTTAGTGCAAAGCTTACCTTAAACCCTACCGCCGCCGTTGAAACAAGGCGAGCATCGAGGGAACCGTGGAGAACGTTGAGGAAGCGATGTCGCGCCATCCGGCCTCCTCTTGCGGTGGGAGAACGAATACTCATGTGGCTCCGGCTGGCTCTGCACCCTCCCGAACGGCACACCATACTCGATCGATTCCTTATCCTCTGGGTGCTCGACCTTCGACCTGTACGCCCACCACCTCCGCCTGACTGTCGCCTCGGGCGAATCTGTCTGCTCCATTGCCCATAGGAGATACTCGATGAACTCGGAGGACTGTGGCGTGACTGCCGCCGAGGAGTACATGTACATCACCGCCCTCATTGCCATCGTCTCGCTCTTTCGCATACATTGCCACATGGCCCGCACCATCCTCGAAATCTCCCACTCATTGTCAAACCAACTAAGGATCTCCTTAAACCTGGCTAACTTTGCCTGGTCGCCGCCGGCGATCTGCCTGATTCGCTATTGCATCCTCTCCATAGATGTTGTTCTGAGTGGTCTGGTGCTAGCTTTGGAAGATGGGAGGAGAGACAGTGGTCTTGCAATAGAGAAGAGTGAGAGGAGAGGAGGTGGTTTTGGAATGGAGATGATGGAGAGGAGAGGAGGTGGTTTTGCAATGGAGAGAAGATTAGAAGAGGGAGAGGCGAGACAGTGGTTTTGGAATGGAGATGATGGAGAGGAGAGGAGGTGGTTTTGGAATGGAGATGATGGAGAGGAGAGGAGGTGGTTTTGCAATGGAGAAGATCAGAAGAGGGAGAGGCGAGACGGTGGTTTTGGAATGGAGATGATGGAGAGGAGAGGAGGTGGTTTTGCAATGGAGAAGATCAGAAGAGGGAGAGGCGAGACGGTGGTTTTGGAATGGAGATGATGGAGAGGAGAGGAGGTGGTTTTACAATGGAGAAGAGGGAGAGGAGCGTGCGGCAGCGATTTAGGATTGAGCGAGAGGGCCGGCACGTTGTGACTGGATCAAAATCAAAATCAGTTTACCCTTCAATTAAGAAAGCGACCCCACATTAACTAGTCTCCCTTTTATTCTGGGTCATAATTGACCATGATTTTCGCACATAAAATATATGGTATACGTTGCAAAAATAATATAATTTTAAAGTACATTCAGATACGAACCAAACGATACAATTTTTGGTGACATGCATTCACATTTCGCTTGTCACATACAGTACATGGTCAAACTTTGACCCAAAATACACAAAACAACAAAGAAATACTTCCAAGACCAGTGTCGCTCTTCCGCTCTTCTCCTGTTCCAATCTAAATCCACCGCCGCTCCTCTCTAGTTCCAATCTAAATCCAGCGCCGCTCCTCTCCTCTTCCATTTCAAAACCACCGCCCCTCCTCTCCTGTTCCAGTCCAAAACCAGCATCGCTCCTCTCCCGTTCTAATCCAAAACCAGTGCCGCTCCTCTCCTCTTCCATTCAAAATCCACCGCCAGCGAGTGAAGGTGTTGTGGAGAAGTAGATCGATGGAGGAGTACAACCGATACGTGAGGATCGCAGACGGCGACCCTGTGAAGCTAGCTAGGATGTTGGAGATATAGTCTTGGTTTGACAACAAGGACCAACTAGCGGCGACAGCGACATCCATGGCCAAATATCTGTAACAGAGCGAAAAGGCGGTGATACTCCCGGAGGGAGTCGCGCTGGAGTACATAGAGTTGCTCCTCTGGGCCATGGAGCAAACAGATTCACTAAATCTGATCGTGAGGGAGTGGTGGTGGGAGTATCGATCCCAGATGGAGGGTCCACCAGAGATTGAAGGATCGAGCATCTACAGGGTGCCGTTTGTGAGGGTGTCCTGCCAGAGCGAGCCGGTGGAGTCTTCGTCGACCGAACCCAACTGCAAGAGGAGAAAAGCAGTTGGCCCGACGATGCTTCCCCGCCATCGTCTCCCTCATCGTTCACATCATCTCACGGGGCGGCTGTCTGCCGCCGAGGAATAGGAGGGGACTGCCCCCCAACCCAATAGTCGGGCAGCTTGTGAATTGTCAGGAGGACCTTAGGGTTGTCAGTATTTGTAGGTTGTGAATTGTGTTTTGTGTTGTGTATTTTGAGAGTACTTTCAGATATGAATGTCTTTTGAATTTCAGATTTGCAATATTGAGCATATGGAGAATTTTATGAATTCTAGAGATCTATTTTTAGCACTTAAAAAATGTAGTTTCATAGGAGTATAAAAGTGCAGACGAGAAGAAACTGCAATTTTCAGTTTTAGATAAGAAACTGCAAGTTCAGTTTCAGATAAGAAACTGCAACTTTCATAGGCAGAGCATTTATATTAACACGGCCTTATCAAACAGGGTTAATATTATGTTGGAAGTTTTATTCATGGTCGAAAATGGAACTACCAGCCAGTTAACCCTCGTACACCTCTCCGTCTGCGACTCTACTCCCGCGTCTTCCCATCTACGGCTCGTTGCTGTCCGGGGCCTCGCCGTCGTCCACCACCTTGGATGCGCTCGGCGTGGCGTGGTCAACATGGTCAACGAACGACACCATCGGAAGTAAACTGTGCGTGGAGAGGCTGACAGCTGGGTCCACGGCCGCACACAAGGAAATGCCTCCTTATTACGCGCAAAATAATGATTCCTCCACCTGACATCTGGGACCCACAAGAAGGGCCTCTGTATTTCGCGAAAAAAACGTGCCCCCGCTGACTTGTAGGACCCACCAGCTATCTTCGCACGCAAGGAAGTGCCTCCTTATTACGCACAAAAAATGAATACTCCCCCTGCCAACTGGAACCTAGCATACTGGGAGACTGACTTGTGGGCCTACCAAGTTGACGGGGACGGAGGGCTTTGTCAACTTAGTCAATATGAACGATTCTAGCTCCTGTTACCGTACGATGTTCATCCAATGGTTGTAGTGCTTCTTCAACCTCTGGTCTTCTTGCTCCAGCCGCCCAAACCAGCGCCGGTCGTGCCGCGTGCTCATGCCTCCCGTGGTCGGCTGTGATGCTGCGGAGGCCTCACCGCCCCTACTACTCCCAATGCTGGCCAGGCCATCCCTCTACTCACCCACACCCCCTGTTAATCTACGGCGACAGCAGCCTCACACCGCAGCCGAACCAGTGAACCCTCGTACTCCTCTTTGCATGGGCATCCACTGCTGCGTCTTCCCCGGCTCCGAGTCATCCCCTTCCTAGGCCTCGCCGTCGTCCACCGCCGTGGTGCTCTCGGCACGGCGTGGTCAACATGGTCAAGGAACGACTTCCATCGGACGTGGACTGTACGTGGAGAGGCTGACAGCTGGGTCCACGGCCGCAGCAAGGAAGTGCCTCCTTATTACGCAGAAAATAATGATTCCTCCAACTGACAGCGGGGACCCACCGGACATGCCACCCTATTTCGCGAAAAAAAGCTTCCCCCTGACTGCTGGGACCCACCAGCTACATCTTCGCACACAAGGAAGTGCGTCCGGGCAAAAAAAACGATTCGCCCCCCTGACTGCTGGGACCCACCAGCTACATCTTCGCACGCAAGGAAGTGCGTCCGGGCAAAAAAAATGATTCACCCCCTGACTGCTGGGACCCACCAGCTACATCTTCGCATGGAAAGGAAGTGCGTCCGGGCAAAAAAAGCGATTTGCCCCTCTGACTGCTGGGACCCACCAGCTACATTTTCGCACGCAAGGAACTGCCTGACAGTCGGGACCCACCTGGTCGAAGCGTACGTAGCATTGTCATTCTGGTCGCGAACTTGTGCGTACATATATACTGGTCGATGTAGAGGCGTGCACGTGTCATAGTAGAGGCGCGCATGTGTCGTAGTAGAGGCGCGCACGTAGCATATACACGTACGTACATCGGCCAGGGTGCAAAAAAGAAAATATGGCCACGTATGTGTACATACGGGCGGGGTCTCGAACGCCTAGTCGCGCATACGTACGGCGAGGGCGCGTGTTCATGGGGAGGCAACGGAATGCGTCGTGTTCATGGGGAGGCAACGAAATGCGTCGTGTTCATGGGGAGGCAACGGAATGCGTCGTGTTCATGGGGAGGCAACGGATGCGTCGTGTTCATCGGGAGGCAACGGAACGCGTGGGAACCAACCGGCTTAGACGGAACAGGCGATGGAAATGAGGCCTAGCGTACCGCAGAACGGAGGAAACGGACCTCCTACGGTCGAAACGGGGGTCCTGTTGATCGGGAGGGGTGTGGCGTACCGCAAAACAGACGAAACGGACCTCCTACGGTCGAAACAGGGGTCCTGTTGATCGAGAGGGGTGTGGCGTACCACAAAACGGACAAAACGGACTTGTGTTGGAGCGCTACAGTCGAAACGGGGGTCCTATTGATAGGGAGGGGTGTGGTGTACCGCAAAACGGACGAAACGGACCTCCTACGGTCGAAATGGGGGTCCTGTTCATCGGGAGGGGTGTGGCGTACCGCAAAACGGGACTCCACGGGATACTGTTCATCTCCACCGTC
>NC_057804.1:38713450-38737163 GCF_018294505.1 Triticum aestivum | reverse complement strand
TCATCCAATCGATCGGCTTCAGTTAGCAGCAGTAGCGAAGGAATCGCTCCATCGGGTTCAGTTAACAGCCATCCATCGATCGCTCGGGTTCAGTAACGCGTAGCCTGCAGTGCAATCGCTCAGGTTCAGTTAGAGCCCAACGCCTCACTCGGGTTCAGTTAGAGCCAACGCCTCACACACACACGCGTACGTATGAGAGAAACGCGCATCGCTCCGCCCCCGACCTCCCACCGTAACCGACAACTCCCTGAATTTTTCCTCCCCCTGGCTTCTACCATGGTTTTTTTCGTCATGGACGGCCCAAAGAATATCATGCAGATGCGTCTTCGGCCTGCCCAGGACGAAAAGCCCATTTTCTGTCATGATTTTTTGTCATAGAAGTAGGAGCCCACCACATCTATGATGACACCGGGTTTTGTCACAATTATCGTCATAGAAGTGTCATATGTATGACAGAAAAAAATTCGTTCGGCCCAAAATGTCACGGGTGTGTCTTTTTTTTGTAGTGGCCTCCGCAGCGCGCATGTTCTTGACTGGGGTCTCGTAGACGGTCCGGACGGCGCCGAAGGCCCGGCCGATCGCTCCTCCCCGGGCGCAAGTGTCGGCGGCCCGGCTTGGCTCGGCTGCGGCGGGCGTGAATCCTTAGGCGGTGGCGTGCTCCATCTGAGCAGCTTCCAGGCGGCGCCTGGTGGCGGCCATCATCTCGGACAGGTCCAGCATCTGCTGGCGCCTGTCCTCGAGCTGGGTTCGGGCTTGAGCTACGTTGGTGGCGTCGACGTCGGTGCCGATGGGGATGCGGAGGCTCTGCATCGCGGCGCGTAGCGGGTCGGACGGCTTCGTCCGTGCCGTCGCGCCCACGGCTTTGGTGACTCTTCTCGCCTTGCTCGACGAGGAAGAGGCACCATCGCCGGTGACGAAGACCTCCACGTGGTCGTCCATCGCCCCGGAAGTGAATCCGCCGCTGAGAGGGAGCGGGGAGTCGGAGTAGCTGAGCACCTCGTTGGGGTACTCGTCGGCCGCGAGCGTGTCGGAGATGCGCAGCGAGGTGAAGGAGGCGGCGAGTGCACCAATGACGTCGTCCGCCAAAGCGACGGACTCGTCAGAGTAGGAGAAGCGCCCCGTCTGAAGCATGCTTCCGGCCAGCTCCTCGAGCTGCCCCATGGTGGGCGCCAACTGTCGTGGTGGGCGCACGGGAGATGCCAAAGGATGGCTAAAGAGAGGAGGAAGCTCGAGGGAGCTGGTGGGCTTCGGAGGCGAGGTTGATATGCGCAGGCGCGGGACGCCGGACATACCCAGGTTCGGGGCTCTACGGAGAGATAACATCCCTAGTCCTGCCGAGTTTAGTTGGATGGTCGATAGTACAATGTCGCTCCTGGAGCTATATGGAGGACGAAGGAGGCTGGCCAAGGCTCAGGCTGCTCCTTCCCTCTGGTGTTGCTATGTAGTGGCTAGTCCTATCTTGCTTGCTTGCTTTATCTCGTATGGCTTTGCGTGCTGGGGGTCTCACCTATCATGCCCCTGTGGGCGTGGACTCCTGGGGGATTCTATAGATCAACCCACCCAGGGTTACAATGGTAATATGCCGAGTCGGTGGGTCCGTATTGTCGGTGTCCGGGGTACCGGGCTGGGTCCCGCTTGGGGGCTGGTGGTTCGCCAGGTTCCCCTAGGTGCGGGCCCCGCGTGCCTAGGGGGACTATGCGCCGTCTTGTCGATCGTCATGGCGTGGCCGAGTCGAGCCGCGCACAGTGTTCTCCATCAAGTCGCCGCTTGCTGTCGTTAGCGATGACGACAGGAACACTGTTGCCGTGCCAGCCCTGGTCAGCAGGTAGGTAAGGGGCACTGTTGCCACGCTCTGGCTGACCACGGGCATGGGCGGGGGCACTGTAGTCTTGGTCATCGGTGATTGAGGTCTCGTCCCATCGTACGGCCTGGATGGGACGGGAGCTGACCCGTGGATGGGTTGCCATGGATGCCACGGGTGGGTTGGGTTGCTGGGGAAGCCAAGGTTGCGGCGGGCTGAGTCGCCTTGTGCCAGCCGCTGCGGCCAGGTCGACGTGCCTTGTCGAGTCGAGGGTCTTAGTCGGATTGTGCGCCTTGCCGGGTCGAGCGACCCGGCCTGGCGCACGCCGGTTTGCGGGACGATGCGGGCCCCGCTGTTTTTGAAATAGATCCGGGTTCCATTGCTTGCCTGGGGTTCATCCCCCGACCACTGGGCTAGCAGGACTCCGGTAAACCGGGCTGTAGCAGGCTAACAGGACTCCGGTAGTCACCGCGTGACATTTTCCCAAAGGGACAAACACAGGAACGAAGAAGGACACATGTCGGCCAGCCTAAGTGTTACGGAGCAGTAGCAAGCTACCAAGGCTCAGTGGAAGCACTAGGAGACATTTCCCGGTAAGAGAGGCTACCAAGGATAAACAACTAGATAGTCAGATCCCACACATACCAAGCATTTCAATAACATACACACAATATGCTCGATATGTGCAAATACAACATGGCATCACAACATGACTCTACAACTCAAGTATTTTATTCAATAGGCTCCGAGGAGCGAGATATTACAAACATGGGTCTCACGACCCAACATTCAGAGCAAACAAGTCAAGCACAAGAGGAAGCTTAACATGTCTGAGTACAGACATCTACAAAAGAAAAAGGCTGAGAAGCCTGACTATCTACCAGATCCTAACGAGGGCACAAGATCGTAGCTGAGGTAACAAGCTAAACGTCGAAGTTCACGCGGAACTACTAGTGATACTGAAGTCTCTCTGCAAAAACATAAAATAGGCAAATGTGAGTACAAATGTACCCACCAAGACTTACATCATAACTAACTACATATGCATCATTATCAACAAAGGTATGGTGGGGTTTAACTGCAGCAAGCCAGCTTTGACTCGGTGGCTATCCTGAACTACGACTGCAAGTAACTCTTTTGAGGTGGCGCACACGAGTCCACATATTCACCATATCGATACACCACTATGGATCCGCTCCCGTCTCCCTACGAGAACGCCATCCATAGCACTCACGCTTATCTTGCGTATTTTAGAGTATCCACTTTCACTTGTCTATGAACTGTACAGGCAACCCAGAAGTCCTTTACCGCGGACACGGCTATTTGAATAGATCATATTAACCCTGTAGGGGTGTACTTCTTCACACACGCTCTCACCACTTATCGCCGTTTACACGACATGTACTCGGCAACCTTCAAGCGGAAGCCCAGCGAGGGTGTCGGACACGACCTGACTAACCACACAAGTCTCTCGTCCAGGTTTATCGCCTATTCGGGTTCCATCCGCAAGGAGATCCGGCCGGGGTGTCGCTCACGGCCCCAAACGATGTGTGCAGGGTTCCCAAGCCCACCATCCGAGTGACACTTGGTACACCGGGCCACTGTGCCTAGTCTGTCCCAAGCCCACCTGTACCGGGTGCCACTTGGTAGACTACTAGCACTACCTACAAACACCAGAAACTAGTTGCACCTCCTGGACAGAGATCGAGTTGATTAATAAGTTGAGAGAGTCAATTAAGGATCCCAATGTGTGGTAGTAGCTGTTCATGGATCACAAACACAAGACTCAGTTCCTAAGGATGGTTTCAATGAGACAACCCACCATGTACTCCTACATGGCCTCTCACCGCTACCTTTACCAAATCGTGTTCACACACTTAGCTCACACACAACAGGACATGTTCACACACCTCCAATTCATCCCCGATGAATCAGACCTGGCTCAACTCTAAGCAGTAGCAGGCATGACAAACAAGCATGAATGAGTAGGCACATCAGGGCTCAAACAACTCCTACTCATGCTAGTGGGTTTCATCTATTTACTGTGGCAATGACAGGTCATGCAGAGGAAAGGGGTTCAACTACCGCAGCATGTAACAGTTGAATCGTTGTTGTCCTAATGCAATAAAAGAGAGCAGGAGCAAGATAGTGGGATTGTATCGGAATGAACAAGGGGGTTTTGCTTGCCTGGCACTTCTGAATATAATATAGTTTCTTCATCAGTGTTATCGAACTCATCGTCGGTACATGTCTACTGAAGGGGACAAACACCAGCAACAAGGAAGAACACAATCAATGCAATGCACAATATGATGCATGATCATGACATGTTGATATGCTGCGATTTGAGCTAATGCAACTAGCAACAGGTTAAATGAAGTTGGTTTGAATCAAAGATTCAAATTCAAACTCCATATGTGATTTCTTAAATGCCATTTATATAATTCGTGCTAAACAGCAGCTATAAGTTGTTCTAACATGCATGAAAAAGGTACAGATTGATAGATTGGATTTTTCTGATCATTTTTCATATATAGTTTATTTCATTCTGAGTTACGGTTGATTCTATATGATTTTTAGAAGTTTATAACATTTTCCGAAATAATTAAACCATTTAAGATTTATTCAAATTCCTGAAGAATTACTACGTTAGCATGACGTCACTGTAATGTCAGCGGTCAACAGGGTCGGTCTAGGTCAAACTTGACCCGTGGGTCCCGTCTGTCAGTGACTAACCTAACTAATCTAATTTAGTTAGCGTTAAACTAACACTAATCTAGTTTAGTTAGTGTCCTGGGGCCCACACGTCAGTGACCCCGGGGGATCAAACTGGGGTCAAACTAGCCGGAGTTGACCCGGGGCTCGTCGCCGGCAATGATAGGGACGGCGGAGAGGTGCGGCTTTCCTCCTTCGGCGACCAAATTGACGGCGGAGAGCGGCTACATGGAGCTGGAGATCGCGCGCGTTGAGTGGTGGCAGGAGAGATGCTGGGGTGGCTGTAAACGTTGCTGGCGACGACCTTGGCGGTTGCCGGAGTTCGGGCGAGGTCGAAGTCGTCGCTATGAGGCACGGCGAGGCGCGTGAGGAAGTTCTATGGGTTTCTGCGACTGCGGTGAAGATGATGGCATGCTCGGAATCAAGCCAACGTGGCTGTGGCCATGACGGCGACGTGCGGTGGCAGCGGCGGGCGCGGCCGAGCTCGGTGCGGTCGTTGTGGTGCTCGAGAGCGAGAACGAAAAGGGGGAGGAGGAAGAGGAGCTCACAGGGAGTCGGTTGGAGCAGACGACGAGCTCGAGGAGGGGCTGATGAGGTCGTGCGGCCGCCGGCGATCTCGGGGGAGAGGCGGCATAGATGGCGGGGTAGAGGGTGATGCAGGGCGTCCGGCGTCGTGCGAGCTGACGAAGAGGCGCGGGTGATGGAGGCGGAGCCCGTGGATAGGTCAGAGAGGTGAGGGGAGCACAGTGGCTGCGGTTTCACGACAGCGAGCGCTTGACGGTTGCGGCCATGGCGAGGAGAGGGCAGAGGGGGAGGGTGAAACGTCCAGGGGGTCGGGGCGGCGCCGAAGAGAAGGCCCGAGGCGCCGTGGTGGCCTCAGTGACGCAGGCGAGCAGGGAGGTGCGTGGCGCCGCGGGCGCTGTCTCCCTCCTCTGCTTACTGGCAGAGGTAGGTGTTGACTGGCACGGCCAGGTGGGCCAGCCCAGCCAGGGGTTTGGCCAGGTAAGTGGGCTGCCAGGTAAACTTCCTCTCTTTTTTTATTTCTGTTTTTCTATTTTCTGTAATTGTGTTTGGATTTATTAGAAATGTCAGGGCATTTCCAAAAATCATGAAACTGCTCAATGTCACTGTTTGGAATATTTCCAACAGCAAACATTTCAGTTTGTGATTATTTGAGGATTTAAAATATTATTTAGCAATTAAATACCCAAATGCAAATACCATATGATTTAATTCAAAAATCCAGAATGGCCTAGAAAAAAATGTGCACCATTTTTGAGAGAGGTTCTAGACCAATCCAAAAATGATGAACTTTTCTGAAGGGCATTTTGGGTTCATTGAGAACATTTTTATT
The DNA here is from genome assembly GCF_018294505.1 of Triticum aestivum. Classification (NCBI taxonomy): domain Eukaryota; kingdom Viridiplantae; phylum Streptophyta; class Magnoliopsida; order Poales; family Poaceae; genus Triticum; species Triticum aestivum. The sequence continues at coordinate 38,731,293 of NC_057804.1, read as the reverse complement.
TGAACCTAGGTTATTTGATTTGGTGCTAGGGTTTGAGAAATCCCCATTTCAACTTTCAAATAAATTAGACATGATGCAACAACCAAGCTAGTCCAAGTGCATAGCAAGGCTAGAGATGTGACACGGGGACGGCGACGGCGAGGCGCAGAGGGACAGCCTGGCGGCATCGTCGGGGCGGGGAAGACGAACTGAATGAAAATTTTCACAAGTGCTAGATATATAGATGAATCATTGGTCCCGATTCGTGATAGAAACCGGGATTAATGCCTCCTCTAGTCCCGGTTGGTGCCACCAACCGGGACCAAAGGCCTCTTTTTAGCAGCCCAAAGGGTGGGAAGCAGAGGCCTTTGGTACCGGTTGGTGGCAACAACCGGTACTAAAGGGCAGCATTGGTCCCGGTTGGTGCTACGAACTGGGACCAATGCCCCCCTTTAGTCTCGGTTGGTGTCACCAACCGGGACCAAAGGCCTTGCACAGCGGCGTGGTGGTGGGAGTTTAGTCCCACCTCGCTAGCTGAGAGAGAGCCGCACCTGTTTATAAGGTGCGGTGCGCTTGAGCTGTCGAGCTCCTCTCTAAAGCAGGCTTACGGGCCTAACCTCTCTGTATATGCTTGTGGGCCTACTAGGCCTTCTACGAGCCTGAATCTTGGCCCATGGATGGGTTTCTAGTCGTATTCAGGCCGCGGTGGCCCAGTAGGTGGCATAATTTATATTTTTTCCCAGTTTTTGTGTTTTCTTTTTTGCTTTATTTATTTTGTTTTGTTTCTACTTACAACAAAAAACTTATTTATTTTATTTTATTTTGTTTCTAATTACTTATGTATTTTACTTTATGATAATTCTTTTTGCTATTAAAGTTTCTAATAAAAGAAGTTCTTTATGAAAATTCTTTTTTGCTTTTAATGATTTTGAACAGAAAATACTTTGATAATTTTAGTTGCATCAATTTTATATAATTTTAGTTTCAATAATACTAGAGGTTGCTTATAATGTTTTGAACAGAAAGTACTTTGATAATTTTAGTTTCATAAATTTTATTTATGTTATTAAAGTTTATTTTATTTTTTATTTTATTTTATTTTGTTTCTACTTATATATTTTTATTGAAGTTTATATTATTTTGTTTCTAAATACTCATTTATTTTATTTTATGATAATTATTTTTGCTATTAAAGTTTGTAACAAAAAAGTTCTTTATGAAAATTCTTTTTGCTTTTAATGATTTTGAACAGAAAATGAACTCTGAAAAGGTTGAAAGTTGGCATGGTATCCTCATTTCATCCACATAGCATGTGCAAGAAAGTTGAGAGGGTTACGGCAAAAACCGGATGCACTTCGTGTACAAAACGGACAATCTCTTTCAAAGTATCAGGATTTCATACGGAAACTTGTCTGTTACAACAGGCATTTCAAATGAACTACGAAAAGGTTGAAAGTTGGCATGGTATCATCATAATAGTTGTGGAGAAAGTCTTCACTTTTTCTTAGCTTGTGTCCTTTCCTTATTGCGCCGTAACCATGGATAATCTTCATCATTTATCAGGATGCTTGGGTCAGCCTTCACTTTGAAGGGAGGAATTTCATGAAACTTTTCATAATCTTTGGACATGTCTGTCTTGCCTTCCACTCCCACGATGTCCCTTTTTCCTGAAAGAACTATGTGGTGCTTTGGCTCATCGTATGATGTATTTGCTTCCTTATCTTTTTTTTCCTCGGTTTGGTAGACATGTCCTTCACATAGATAACTTGTGCCACATCATTGGCTAGGACGAACGGTTCGTCAGTGTACCCAAGATTTTTCAGATCCACTGTTGTCATTCTGTACTGTGGGTCTACCTGTACCCCGCCTCCTGACAGATTGACCCATTTTCACTTAAACAAAGGGACCTTAAAATCATGTCCGTAGTCAAGTTCCCATATGTCCACTATGTAACCATAATATGTGTCCTTTCCCCTCTCGGTTGCTGCATCAAAGCGGACACCGCTGTTTTGGTTGGTGCTCTTTTGATCTTGGGCGATCGTGTAAAATGTATTCCCATTTATCTCGTATCCTTTGTAAGTCAATATAGTCGAAGATGGTCCCCTGGACAACGAGTACAGCTCATCACAAACAGTGTTGTCACCTCTGAGACGTGTTTCCAACCAACTGCTGAAACTCTGGATGTGTTCACATGTAATCCAGTTGTCGCACTGCTCCGGGTGTTTGGAGCGTAGATTGTTCTTGTGTTCACCGATGTGAGGGGTCACCAAGATAGAGTTCTGTAGAACTGTGTAGTGTGCTTGAGACCAAGAATATTCGTCCCTGCATATTATTGAGTCCCCTCCAAGCGTGCCTTTTCCAGTCAATCTCCCCTCATACCGCGATTTCGGGAGACCTATCTTCTTAAGGCCAGGAATGAAGTCAACACAAAACCCAATGACATCCTCTGTTTGATGGCCCATGGAGATGCTTCCTTCTGGCCTAGCGCGGTTACGGACATATTTCTTTAGGACTCCCATGAACCTCTCAAAGGGGTACATATTGTGTAGAAATACGAGGCCCAGAATAACAATCTCGTCAACTAGATGAACTAGGACGTGCGTCATGATATTGCAGAAGGATGGTGGGAACACCAGCTCGAAACTGACAAGACATTGCACCACATCACTCCTTAGCCTTGGTATGATTTCCGGATCAATCACCTTCTGAGATTGCATTGAGGAATGCACATAGCTTCACAATGGCTAATCAGACGTTTTCCGGTAGAAGCCCCCTCAATGCAACCGAAAGCAGTTGCGTCATAATCACGTGGCAGTCATGAGACTTTAGGTTCTGGAACTTTTTCTCTCGCATATTTATTATTCCCTTTATATTCGACGAGAAGCCAGTCGGGACCTTCATACTAAGCATACACTCAAAGAAGATTTCCTTCTCTTCTTTGGTAAGAGCGTAGCTGGCAGGACCTTCATACTGCTTTGGAGGTATGCCGTATTTTTCATGCAAACGTTGCAGGTCCTCCTGTGCCTTAGTTGTATCTTTTGTCTTCCCATACACGCCCAAGAAGCCTAGCAGGTTCACGCAAAGGTTCTTCGTCACGTGCATCACGTCGATCGAAGAGCGGACCTCTAGGTCTTTCCGGTAGAGTAGGTCCCAAAATATAAATTTCTTCTTCCACATGGGTGCGTGTCCCTCAGCGTCACTCGGAATAGCTAGTCCGCCGGGACCCTTTCCAAAGATTACGTGTAAATCATTGACCATAGCAAGTACGTGATCACCGGTACGCATGGCGGGCTTCTTCCGGTGATCTACCTCGCCTTTGAAATGCTTTCCTTTCTTTTGACATTGATGGTTGGTCGGAAGAAATCGATGATGGCCCAGGTACACATTCTTCCTGCATTTGTCCAGGTATATACTTTCGGTGTCAGCTAAACGGTGCGTGCATGCGTGGTATCCCTTGTTTGTTTGTCCTGAAAGGTTACTAAGAGCGGGCCAATCGTTGATGGTTACAAACAGCAACGCGTGCAGGTTAAATTCCTCCTGTCTGTGCTCATCCCATGCGCGTACACTATTTCCATTCCACAGTTGTAAAAGTTCTTCAACTAATGGCTTTAGGTACACATCAATGTCGTTGCTGGGTTGCTTAGGGCCTTGGATGAGAACTGGCATCATAATGAACTTCTGCTTCATGCACATCATAATGAGTCACGGGCCAGGTGTTGTGATTGCTGCTCTGCTCCCTGAAAGGATTAATGCCATCCGTGCTTAAACCAAACCATATGTTCCTTAGGTCACGTGCAAACTAAGCCCAGTACTCTCTCTCATTTTTTCTCCACTGCGACCCATTAGCGGGTGCTCTCAACTTCTCGTCTTTCTTACGGTCCTAACTATGCCATCACATCAACTTGGCATGCTCTTTGTTTCTGAACAGTCGTTTCAACCGTGGTATTATAGGAGCATACCACATCACCTTCGCAGGAACCCTCTTCCTGCGGGGCTCACCGTCAACATGACCAGGGTCATCTCGTTTGTTCTTATACCACAATGCACCGCATACCGGGCATGCGTTCAAATCCTCGTATGCACCGCGGTAGAGGATGTAGTCATTAGGGCATGCATGTATCTTTTGCACCTCCAACCCTAGAGGGCATACGACCTTCTTTGCTGCGTACGTACTGTCGGGTAATTCGTTATCCTTTGGAGGCTTCTTCTTCAATATTTTCAGTAGCTTCTCAAATCCTTTGTCAGGCACAGCATTCTCTGCCTTCCACTACAACAATTCCAGTATGGTACCTAGCTTTGTGTTGCCATCTTCGCAATTGGGGTACAACCCTTTTTTGTGATCCTTTAACATGCGATCGAACTTCATCTTCTCCTTTTGACTTTCGAATTGCGTCCTTGCATTGACAATGACCCGGCGGAGATCATCATCATCGGGCACACCGTCTGGATCCACTTGATCTTCAGCAGCTTCCCCCGTTGCAGCATCATCAGGCACATCATCTGGTTCCTCTTGATCTTCAGCAGCTCCCCCCGTTGCAGAATCACCGTATTCAGGGGGCACATAGTTGTCATCGTCCTCTTCTTCTTCACCGTCTTCCATCATAACCCCTATTTCTCCGTGCCTCGTCCAAACATTATAGTGTGGCATGAAACCCTTGTAAAGCAGGTGGGTGTGAAGGATTTTTCGGTCAGAGTAAGACTTCGTATTCCCACATTTAGGGCATGGAAACATATAAAACCATTCTGCTTGTTTTCCTCAGCCACTTCGAGAAAATTATGCACGCCTTTAATGTATTCGGAGGTGTGTCTGTCACCATACATCCATGGCCGGTTCATCTACGTGCATTATATATAATTATGTGTGTCAAAAGTAAAAAAAATCGGACAAGTATCTATCTAAAGTAAGAAAATCAGACAAGTATCTATCTAAAGTAAGAAAATCAGAACGAAGATAAGAACAAGAGGCTCACCACGGTGGTGTCGTCGACGAGATCGGCGCGGGCGATCAACGGCAGTGAAAACGGGGACGGGGCGTGACGGACCGCTAAATCTAGATAAATCTCGAGAAAAATGGAGCTCCGAGGTCGAGCTTCGAGAGAAGAAAGCTTAACTAGTGTGGCTTGGGCATTTCATCGAACACCTCATGTGCATAGGAGGTGAGCTAGAGCACCCAAATGCCATCCCCTCGCCAGCCAGAAAAAACAGAGCAATGTGGAGTGCTCTGCCGTGACGATGGGGATATATAGGCAACTTATTTGTCCCGGTTCGTGGCAGGAACCGGGACAAAATTCCCCCTTCTATACCGGTTCAAGGCACGAACTGGAACCAATGGTTGTGGGCCAGGAGCGCGGCCCATTGGTCCCGGTTCGTGCCTAGAATCGGGACAAATGAGTCCAGACGAATTGGGACCAATGCCCACGAGGCCCCGGCCAGCCCCCTGGGCTCATGAACCGGGACTAATGCCCCCCATGGGTCCCGGTTCGTAAAGAACCGGGACTAATGGGCTGGCCAGGCCCGAACCAAAGCCCTGCTTTCTACTAGTGGAAAATCAAGCCCAAGCCCGGCCCGCATGTGTAAAAGCCGGTCGGGTCTCGGGCCAGGCCCCTTCAGTAGATCACAAAAACTACGGGGCCGGGCCCGGCCCGGCCAGCCCGATCTTCGGGCTCAAAAACTAGGCCCGGGAGTAGTGTCAGGCCGGGCCGGGCTGCCCATGGACAGGACTACTCTACACCCTACTTTCCGAATGTCTAAGGCTGGCCATAGTGGGGTAACATAACTAGTATCATATACTTGGGACTCGCAAACATGCTTATGTAGCGGGCAATTAAAAGAGAGAGAGAGAGTCATAGTAATATAAGTAGATACCGTATCATAATAAATTTTATGCTACTATGCATGTCATGCATGGCAATAATGAGATCATCTATGATACTACTTTATGATACTATGTAGTATCATACACTAGTATCATATGCATGATATATACTAGTATATGTTACTCTCCACTATGACCAGCCTAAGGACCATCATATGCTACAGACCAGCAGCCATCGCCTCATAACAACAACGATGATGGTCCAAAATCCTAAGCTCGGGAGAGTTTAAAATCATCCATTATCTTGGCATGCATGTTTTGTATCTTTCTTATTTTTATTTGTTTTCTCCTGGCTTTGGATTGATGGATATTTTTTTGTAAGGGTTGTGAATCTATACTACTTACATACTTATAAAAGAGCAAATATCACTTTCACTAAACGCACCCCACGTATCATACAGACCAACAACGACAGCATGATTAGGCCCACAACCTCAATCTAACAGCCAGCGTTCACCTGATCATTCTATGGTGTACACTTAGTAATTAACATTCACGGACGTACTCCACCTTGGAGGAAAACACCGAAATCACTACTCTGCGTCCGCAACCCCTCAAATCACGCAGATCATCCCCAAAAAAGGAAACTAGTCCCATGTGGCTACGCTCGCACCTCCCCTGACGCCTCTATCGTCGGATCCCCCTCCTCCATCCCTCCATCACTCCTCTTTTGCGCCGGCGGCGAAGAGAGAGGCGGACGCAGAGGGCAGCGACAAGCTGTGAGAACCCATAGCTCCAGGAGTTCGAGGGGGTAGAATTAGAACTTTTGCATCTTTGCATTCATGCATTTCAAAAATTGGGATATTTTTCATGCTTTTGAGCAAAGTGAGTTGGCACGATCCCCATTCTAGGAGTATGAGGCTGGTTCGCGGCCTGACTCCATGCCTTTCTCGTCGCCGTCCCTGCCACCACCCGCTCCAATGACCGCCGAGGAGGAGGAAGAGCTGGTTAGGCGGGTGCTTGATCGGTTGAAGCGTGAAGACGTTCGACTACATCCACCGTGTTGTGAAACGCTTTCGCTTACGGTCTACGAGGGTACGTATACACACTCTCCCCCTCGTTGCTATGCATCTTCATGAATAGATCATTGCGTGTGCGTAGAATTTTTTTTGTTTTCCATGCATCAATTCCTAAAAGTGGCATCATGAGTCAGGTCTATGCGTAGATGATATGCACGAGTAGAACACAAAGAAGTTATGGACGGTTATGTTCATACTGCTTACTTTTGATTCGGCGGCATTGTGGGATGAAGCGGCCTGGACCAACCTGACATGTCCACGCACATGAGACCGGTTCCACCGACTGACATGTAACTAGTTTTGCATAAAGGTGGCTGGCGGGTGTTTGTTTCTCCTACTTTAGTTGAATCGAATTTGACTGCGGCCACTACAAAAAAATACATGTCATCAAAATATCGAATGAATACCAACTTCACATGATTACTTATAACAAGATTTTTCCCATGTCGTCAAGAACAAAAGTAACTACTCACGAACTATATTCATGTTCAAGGTCAGAGGGGTATTGAATATGCTTAAGGATCTTAGCATTTAATCTTCCGGCAAATAACCCAACTAGTATCAACTATAAGATGTAACCAACACTGCTAGCAACCTATAGGTACCACTCTGAGGTTTTGAGACAAACATTGAATACAGAGGTGAACTAGGGATTGAGAGGAGATGGTGTTGGTGAAGATGTTGATGAAGATTGGCCCGCCCACGATGACATGATCATTGGTGATGTAGATGGCTTCGATTTCCCCCTCGCGTAGGGAAGTATCCCAGGCGAAATCGCTCCGCCAGAGAGAAAAAGTGCTCCTGCCCAGTTTCCGCCTCGAGATAGTGGTGCTTCTCCTAAAAGTCTTCTTCTGATTTTTTAGGGCAAATAGTATCATATAGGAGATGATGGGCCCCGGAGGTCTGCTGGTGGGGCCACGAGCTCATTAGGCGCGCCCTAGAGGGCGTCCCCCTTGAGCTCGTCGCTCTCTGGTGGGGCCCCTCCTGGTATTTCTTCCGCTAGTGTTTTTTTATATATTTCAAAATAATTCTCTATAAATTTACTGATTATTTGGAGATGTGGAGAATATCTATCTCTGTTGTAGCTTTTTCTGGTCCAGAATTCCAGCTGCGTGTAATCCCCCTCTTCATGTGAAACTTGCGAAATAAAAGATAAAATGCATTAGAATTTCATCATAGAGTGAAATAACAACCTAGAACAGAATAAATAATCATAGGAAGACATGATGCAAAATTGACATATCTGTTTGCGGCCTGACGCCCATGCCTTTCCCGTCGCCATCCTCGCCACCACCCGCTCCGATGACCGCCAAGGAGGAGGAAGAGCTAGTTAGCCGGGTGCTCGAGGACTCCGTCCACACCCACGACAAGGCCCAGTGGCAGGGCCTCGAAGAAATGATGGCCCTCTCCGTGGCCGGCGACGTCGCCATCCCGAAGCTCGACGCCGTGGTCAAGGAGGAGGATATGGAGGAGGTGAAGGAGGAGGAGCCCGCGGCATGCAACCAGGGACTGGTCGGCCAGAGGTGGTCATGGACGGAGACGGTGCCGTGCACGCCGACATGTGGTCACCGTCTCCGCCACGGCCAGAGGTCGTGCATCCGCAGCCGCTTCCCGACTGGTTAGGGCCGCCTGCCCACCTTTGGACGCCACCGGCCTACATCGACCTCATTAGCGACGAGGACAATGACGACCATGGCGGTGACGGGCTTATCTAGCTTTCTTAATTTTTTAAACTTTAAGTTTAGTTAAGAATGTGGTGGACTGGACTTTTGTGGATGTTTATGTTTATATTAATATTTTTAAGAAAAAAGGACAATTTGAAATGTGGCGGGCCGGTTACACTCACCGATGGCCGAACGACCGTATCCGGACGCATGTGTCCGTTTTCTCAACTCAAATAGACAAAATCCAAATAAAACGAACGTCCGTTTTAAAGTCGGTGGTTGGAGTTGGCCTAAGGATCCAATTATGTAGAACTCCTCTGAGTCCAAGGAGCTAGACTGTACTCAGATAAGGGATCATTAAAGTGACGCAGTAACACTGATTAGACCTATTTACCGAACTTACATTTTTTTAAGCAGCCTTTTTACGTCAGTAGACCACATCATACCTGACAGAACATGAGCCTCAAAGATTAGGCCTTAGATAATTAAAATGATCAAAGCGGCGCAGGTGCCATTGATGGCGTGCTGAGGTGCTACGTTCTAACGAGTGAGACGCCTGATGGCACACGCCGCGCATCACCCTTTAACTAAGCCCTAATGGCAGCCATTAGTTGTCCTGCGAGAGCTGCATACTTGACTCTCGCCTATTGTTTTCTCTCTTAATTTTCTTGATATTTCGGCTCGCTGATTTAGTAAAAAACTACGTCTCTTTCCTCGAGATTCTGACTCGCGGGTGTTGACAATGGTCAATGGGCCATTCGGACTGAGCTGTCACACATGCTCCTCCACGTCAGTTGATTAAAAATGCCTTGTTAATCTCCGACGGCCGGCGAGCAGCGTGTGAACTGGTAATTTAATCACCAGCACTCCAGCGGGCGGCTTTATTCTATCCTGGGAAATGCTTGAGCAGGACAGAGTCTAGAAATGACACCACGTACGTGACCCGTGGCATGCCTGGCTGACCTGTCCGGTCCAGCAAGTACAAAGCGCAGGGCAAGACTCGCTGGAGAAGTAGAATGTGCTCCAGAAAGTGAGAAGAAAACTTGGGGTAAATGCGCATGTCGCAGTCCGGTCGACTATGATTTGCTGAAAGCAGCAGAGCAACACGTATAAGTGAGCTGCTGGTCTGGTTCATCTTCACAAGCCAAAGCCAAAGTAAAGCAGTAGCAGCTCAGAACTCAGATCACTCGGCTTACGGTGACGGCGGTGATCATCGGCCGACAGCGGTGACAGACACATGGCTCTGATACGTGAGAAGAGGCTTCCGCAGCTGCACCTTTCGTTGCCTGTCCCGCCCCGCGCGGCCGCGCAGGAGCTCGGCGTCCTTGGCCGGCGCCCCAACCCCGCGGTCGCGCCGGCGCCGACGGCCACCAAGGCGTCGACCCCGTCGGGGCTGTCCAGCCAGTTCCGCCTGGCCGACTTCGAGAAGCTTGCCGTCCTGGGCCGCGGGAACGGCGGCACGGTCTACAAGGTCCGCCACCGGGAGACGTGCGCGCTCTACGCGCTCAAGGTGCAGCACTACGGCGACCCCGCTGCGGCCAACGAGGCCGACGTCCTCGGCCGCACCGGCTCGCCCTTCGTCGTCCGCTGCCACTCCGTGCTCCCCGCCGCGACCTCCGGCGACGTCGCGCTGCTCCTCGAGCTGGTGGACGGCGGGTCGCTCGACTCCGTCAGGAGCCGCCGCGGCGCGTTCACGGAGGCCGCGCTTGCGGAGGTGGCGGCGCAAGCGCTGTCCGGGCTGGCGTACCTCCACGCCCGCCGCATCGTGCACCTCGACGTCAAGCCGGCCAACCTCCTCGTCAGCACCGCCGGGGAGGTCAAGGTCGCCGACTTCGGCATCGCCAAGGTGGTCGCCCGCGCCGGCGACCACTGCACGTCGTACGCCGGCACCTCCGCGTACATGAGCCCCGAGCGCTTCGACCCGGAGGCGCACGGCGGGCACTACGACCCGTACGCCGCCGACGTGTGGAGCCTGGGGGTCACGCTCCTTGAGCTCTTCATGGGCAGGTACCCGCTCCTCCCCGCCGGGCAGCGGCCGAGCTGGGCGGCGCTCATGTGCGCCGTCTGCTTCGGCGAGCCGCCGGTGCTGCCCGCCGGTGCCTCCTCGCCGGAGCTCCGGGGATTCGTCGCCTCGTGCCTGCAAAAGGACTACCGAAACAGGGCGTCCGTCGCGGAGCTGCTTGCTCACCCATTCGTCGCCGGCAGGGACATGCCCGTGTCGAAATGCGCGCTCCGGAAGCTGGTCGCCGACGCCTCGTCTTCGTTGTAGTGCAGGCATACGTGATCGTGTTAGGCGGCAGGGCCATGCGCATAGGAGTACATAGGATCAATTTTGCTAGCCATGTACAATGCCATGTATGCAGAGCAGAACACATGAGTAGTTAGTTTAGGGATGACCTAGGTCAGACACTGGTGATGTTTTAGCATTTGGGACTAGATGCATTTTGCATCACGGTGGAAACGGATAAACACATGTTTTTATTCCACACCACTGTAAAATAAGAAAATATTACCTTTTGTCCGTCAATTATCGACTAATACCATGTTTGGTTCATAAACTTCAATATGAGACTGTTAAACCCTCAATCAAATCACAACGGTAGAGTTGTCGCAGTCTTTTAGCACAAGTGGGAACCCACGGTCTGCACAAATTAATAAAGGACAATACATCGCAAAATAAGAGAACTCATGAAAATACGAAACATAAAAAAGAAACTAAAAAGTCAGAGGGAAGTAAAAAAAGAATAAATAGTCTAAAAAGACAAAGGAAAACATACAAAAATTATAAAAGTAAACATTCTAGTAAACTTAGAAAAATATGGAATTATTAAATTTTGCTCCCTTTGTAACGAAATATAAGACATTTTTGGAAAAAGTTGGCTACAAAAAACATCCTACATTTTGTTATAGAGGGAGTAATTTGTAGATAGCAAAATTAAAAGTAAAACAAAAACTGAAAGAAAATTTACATCATATGTTGATGGAGTATTTATAATGTACAATCTTCTTTTGGATTTCAAAATACATTTTTTTAGCAAATATGTTTTGTTCTTGATTTAATTCATAAAATTATTTTTTATTTCATGTTTGTTGCCTCATTTTTTGAACTGGGTTGTTGACCAAGCTACCACGTGTGCAATATCCCCGCAATAATGTAATTGGGTGTACCTCTTTTACTAAGATTGAGGCATTGTGCTGTGTGGTTTCAAAAATAATTAAGAATCCAAGATGTCATTCGTCATTCATACCTCCCTATGTATTCTCACAATGTATACTAGTAATGGTACGGATGTCAGCTTAACTCTTGTGGATCGGTGTAAGGACTAATAAGTACGAGTCAAAAACCAACTCAAGATTGGTAGACCAACATCAACCAACGAAAAATGAAGTTTGTGGACATTTGTCAACAAATACGGTAGACATTTGTAAAGATGTACATGATAACTAATAAAAACACAACACCATTCATGTGGTACACAATTGTTAAATGTGCTCAATATAACTAATACATTTGTATTGGACAAGTAAAAGTGCACCATACAACTAAAATAAATTGCAGCGAACAAATATGTGATACACAACTGCTAGCAAATGCAATGAGAAGTTGTCAACAATTAAATGCGACATCCAAGAAAAAATGTGCCAGATGGATTAGACAACAAATAAAATTGCATTGTTCAAATATGGTACGGACAACCGTTGACAAGTGTTGTAGACAATGGACAATTGTTCCAAACAACTAACATCAAATACAACATATAAACATACACCATAGAGAACCATAAAATTATGGTGGAGAAATAGTACAGTAGAAAACAAAAATATACAGTTAAAAACTAAAACTCTTCATTACAAATATAAGAGGACATACATTCGAGAGTACTGTAGCACCAAAAATACGCTAGCTAGAGTAGACTGTAGAATGTAGTATAAAACACTCACCAAAACATATCCAGTCGGGATCTAGCTTAGTCCAAACTAAGATAACTGAAACAAGCTTTGAGTTGCGTGTGTAATTTCTAATTTGACAACATAAAAGTTTCCAATTAGTTTTAAAAGGCTTGCATCCTCTTTCTTGGAAGTTAGATGTCAAACCAAAAAAGGAAGTAACCAAATGTTTGTTGTGTTTTTAATACCATAGTATAATTTCCTACCAATGAAACAATGTATACTACCACCATAACTTGAAGCGTGCTCTGAAAAACCACTCTTGGCGAAATTAGTGATTCCAAGGGTCTAAATACAAAAAATAACAATTGTTTAATATGATTAGAATAAAAACAAACCCCTTTGCATTTCCCTTTTTAGGTGACTTTAAATTTCACTTTGTATAATCTGTGCTGGACTGTTATTTGGAGCAACCTTTTCCCATCAGCGAAGTGTGGCATCACATACAACTTCCTTCACTGAATTAGGCATCAAAAAGTAACCGACATGTCCAATCCAGTGAAAACGGAAACCAATTAATAAAAAAAACAATCATTTGATTTAATCCAACGACTATACCAAAAGTGATAGAGATTGAAAAAAATGGCGATGTACCAATAGACGGCCCCAAAGCAAATACAAATACAAATACAATTAATCTTCTCAGTGAGTTTATAATTACGCTTCTCATGGACCGAATGTTAACAATAACGTCGCTCGTGCTACACATTGTGGTTGGTTCTCAAAACAACAAGCGAGTGGATGTTAACTCTTTAGCAATTCACATATCTGCATTCTAAAATTAGTGCCGGACTTTTAATTTAAAGTACGTGCTCTTTCCCACAAAAAAGTTCTCCTAACTGTTTCACAAGTCAATATTTCTTGAGTTTGACCAAATAGTATAGATAAAAATAACAATATTTTATAATACCATATAAATGATCTATCAATACATATTTCATAATGAATCTATTAGTATTGATTTGGTGTTTTCCTCAAAACAAAATGTTAATTTGGTATTGTAGATGTTAATATATTTTTTCTATGAACTTGGTCAAACTTAAAAAGTTTTGTTTATGAAAAGGTTTGACCTAGGAAAAAACAGGGAATTTATCTTGTGGGAATAGTAGACCTTTTCAGTCAGCAGAAAGCAGGATAGCCCAGAACTACTTCTGAATATTAGGCGTTAAAAAATAAAATCAAAATGGCGCAGATGGACGCTCCATGACGTGTTGTGTTGTGTTCTAACAATGGAGGCGCCTGATGACACACGTCGCACAACACGTTTAACCAAAGCACCAAACTCTAATACTTAATAATGTTGATCGCTTGATCGTCACAACCACTTTTGCACGGATTGACTGAGCTCTCGTCCCTCTCGCTTTCGTTCCAATTAATTAACAGTAGCCTGCCAATTAGCAACTACAGGACCTGACTACGTATGGCATTACAGATACCTGGCTGCCTTTGAATTTCATGGTCACATTCGTCCAGGTCGCTCAATTAAAAAGTGCTCGCTAATCTCTGAGGGGCGAGAGTAACCTATTGTCAAATGGGATACGGGTTTTACTCTATTCTATTAAACAGTACCCTAGAACCTTGTGACCAAACACAATCTACCACCTCATAATGTGAGAATGGTTTGAAAAAGAAGCGGATATAATTTGTGGAAGAAAAGAAAATATTATGATTTGGAGAAGAAGGTTGAAAAGGAATGAAACCACAGGATAGTGACGGGAACTAGTCACAATCTGACCGAGTATGACCTGTCGAAAGCAACACAGACAAAGATGTGATCATGTATGCCAGTATGTCACGAGTGCTCACGTATCGAGAAATAAGGGATCGGAGGCTTACCGAGCGCTCTCAGAGCTTAGCAATTTCTGGCCGTTGGATCATTTTGCTTGATGCGTTTCAGACCGTTCGATCGATGCGGTGAAAGATTCTGGCCGTCGGATCGACCCACCGCGCCTGTAGCAATGAATAGTTTCACCACTTTCGTGCCACCGCTCGTAATTCTAGCGCCCCCACGAGGGCATTTTCGTCATTTCGCGTCCTGAGGTATAAAAGGGGCCGCTCCTGTGGAGAGGAAACCTAGCCGTCGCTCCATAATGTTAATTGATATAATAATCACGTCCTTGCTAGATTTCCACAAATCATTCCATAATGTTCATGAATTGGCCTATGAAAAAACAGACAAGCAATTGACATTAGTGGAGGGGCTTGATGAAGATTGTTTAGAGGGCTAATCAGACTTGAGGGGGAAGATGATAAGTTATGCATGAACTATGAGAAATTGTTGATATTTAGGCCTAATAATTAGGGGTACACTTATGAGTTTTCCTAGTGTAGGGAGCAATGGCCCCCTTTGGAATTTAGACACCATGAAGCTCTGCCACTAATTGACATTACTATGCTTTGGAATGATTAACAAAGAAGCACCGGATTGAATAGGAAAATTATTACGATTACAACCTGCGTGTGCACATATTGAAAAGACAGATTATTGGAAGTAGTGAAATGACTATAGCTTACATTGTGTAGTAGTATAAGGCATACGAGAAGAAAAGAAGAGACAACAGAAGAGGCACACGCATGGAAGTCGTATACTTGTCGTCCAGTTGATAATGTGACGCAACGAGAATATTGATGTCTACTACGCAAGTTTATTCTTGTAGACTCGTGTTGGGCCTCCAAGCGCAGAGTTTTGTAGGACGGTAGCAATTTTCCCTCAAGTGGATGACCTAAGTTTTATCAATATGTAGGAGATGACCTAGGATGAAGATAGTCTCTCTCAAGCAACCCGACAATCAAATACAAGACATCTCTTGTGTCCTCGACACACCCAATACAATGGTCGGAGAGATGGTGATAAAAGTGTAGTATGGATAGTACAGCAAGGTAGTAAATAGTAAAAGGAGCACAAACGGTATTGCAATGATGGAAAATGAGGCCTAGGATGCATACTTTCACTAGTGCAATCTCTCAACAATGCTAACATAGTAGGATCATATGATTATCCCTCAAAGTGCAATAAAGAATCACTCCCGAGTTCCTATTAGCTGAGAAGAAAAGATAGAAATTGTTTGTAGGGTACGGAACCACATCAAAGCTATTCTTTTCGGTCAATCTATCCCAGAGTTCGTACTAAAATAACACCAAGCTATTCTTTCCGATCAATCTAACCAAGAGTTTGTACTAAAATAATACCATACGACACACATCAACCAACTCTAATGTCACCTAGATACTCCAATGTCACCACAAGTATCCGTGAATTAATTCTACGATATGCATCAAACAACTTCACGATCATAATATTCAATCCACACAAAGAACTGCAAGGGGACCCCAAAGTTTCTATCGGACAAAAGAAAATAAAAACGTACATCAACCCCTATGCATAGATTACCCCAATGTCACCTCGGGAATCTGCAAGTTGAGTGCCATAACATACATCAAGTGAATTAATATGATACCCCATTGTCACCTCAAGTATTCATACCGCAAGACATACATCATGTGTTCTCATATGTGAATATTCAATCCGACAAGACAAAACTTCAAAGGGTAAAGATTCAATTCATCACAACGAGAGTAGAGAGGAGAGAAACATCATATGATCCATCTATGTTAACAAAGCCCATGATATATCAAGATCATGACATCTCAAGATCACGACATCGCATGAAAGCAACCTTATTCAACAGGACTAAATTTATCATTGGGAACAGTAACTCGACTAGATTCTGGAAAGATACATGGTTAGGGGAGACACCACTAGCCACATCTCTATATAATACTATACAACATAAGGACGCTTATATTGCTACAATATTACAATATGTCCCTCTAAATTTCAAGTTCAGGAGGTCCCTAGTAGGATAACGATGGGATAGCTCATTGCATCTCATGCAGAGGTTAATGGACGTTAACCTCTCGGATGAGCCAGTTTCAATTCACTGGAAATTACCGGCGAATGAAATTTTCTCTATGAAGTTGATGTATTTAGATTTAATAAACGTTGGTCCTATTCCGAAATCAATCCATATTTGGAAGATAAAGTACCTTTAAGAATCAAAATCTTCATGTGGTTCGTGCGCAAGGAAGTGATTCTCACCAAGGATAACCTGACAAAGTAGAGATGGGAGGATAGTAAACAATGTTGCTTTTGTGATCAAGATGAAACTATACAACACCTCTTTCTTAACTCTCCTCTCGCCAAACTCTTATGTCTTACAATTCATGTAGCCTTTAATGTTAGCTCTTCAAATAATATTAACACGTTATTTGGGACGTGGCTTAATGGAGTGGAACCATGTGTTGTGGCATATATTCGAATAGGAGTATGCGCATTGTTTCGGCTATATGCAACTGGAGAAATGACATGATTTTAAATAGACAAACTCTTATTAATTTTTTGCAGGTTATATACCGAGTCACTACTTGCACCTGTATGTGTTGTTACTCGGTCATGCAGAGGCCAATGAGCTTATGGCTATTGGGTGCAACCGTTGGAAGATGGTAGTATGGGATGCCTACAACCGGCATGGATGACGGTCCAATAATAGGCTAGGTGTTTAGTCATCTTGACCTATTTTGGTCGGATGTGGCAACTTTTATTTTCATTTGCTTGGCTCTTCTTGTGAGCTTGTATCATATCTCAGACTTATTTGGACCTTTTGCGTAATAAAATTGGCTGCATGCATCAATCCGATGTGGGGTGACCATCCATTTCAGAAAAAAATGTAGGACATGCATTGGCTGAGCGTACATCCACATATTCCCTTGTGACGCATTTGGTAGGCTCCATATACCTCAGACAGGCCTGCGTGGGAAGAAAATGGCCCATTTGGTTACCGGCATTCACTGTTGGGCCTGCATAGTATGAACATTAAAGCACCTCTAGGCCTGCATTTAGAGGAACGCTCAAATCTGCCGTTTTTGTGGAGTCAGGCCCACGCGATGCAACCCTAGGCACGTGGGCGTGGGCGATTCGACGCATGGGTGCGGTCCCGAGAAGTCACGTTGTTTCCAGACGCTTCATCATAAATTACCCTCACCTTCCTTCATCACCGCTCTCTCCCCCCTTCCCCACTCACACCTGCGGTGGCGACCACCGGAACTCTACTGCGATTGGATCCAAGAAGGCGGCAACCATCGGAGCGACTGCAGACCTCCACCGGAGTGCATCGACCATGACGGTAAGTCCTCGTCCTCTCTGTAGATTCACTGCTTTCGACTCGGGCTAGATTAGAGCACGTGGTTAAAGAGTTAGGGAGGGGATTGAACACATCGGGGGTGTAGGGTTGCCCTCAATCGATTCTACATCGACGGCTAATAGGGTTCATAGGTTATTTTTTTATTACATCGGGGGTG
>NC_057804.1:38682951-38713084 GCF_018294505.1 Triticum aestivum | reverse complement strand
GCCATCTTCTTTTCTTCCCTATCATCTTCGTCCTCATCATCTTTGTTGAGAACAATGGGTCTTGCATGATCGCCTACTGCCGGCGCCTTGGCCACCATCTGCACCTCGTCGCTGTCGGCCTTCGGCGACCCGAACATACTACTCCAGTACGTTGTGGCACGCTGGTCTTGAGGTGCCTTGTACTGATTGTACTTGGCCCATCTTGCCCGTTGTCCAGCGCCGCTGGAGTCTACCTGATTCATGGCCCAGTGCAGGATGTCCATTGACACCGCGCCCTTGGCTGGGTCTAGAGTCAGTGTCTTCAGCTCGTCCGACGTAGCCTTCTTCATCACGACATTGGCCTCCTTGTGCATGTCATCGATGCTACTAAAGTTCGAGCACACTTCCATGGTGTGCTCGAACTTCTTGCGATCACCGAGCGAGCACCCAAGGAAGAAGGCCCTCCATCCAATGCCCCAGGGGAAAGGGTTGGGGTTGGAGTTGGAGTTCATGGCGAGGGAGAGGTGGTGAAACATAGAGGTGGAAGAGGAGAGATGGTGAAATAGAGTGGGTTTGAGTGCGGTGCTGGGTTAGTAGGGTGGGTTAATATAGGAGCGTTAGGCCGATATGAATGAATGTTGACCATTGAATTGTGTGTTGTTCATAATGTAGATGGAGAAGGGCAAGGAGGCCGTGCCACCATTGGAGAAGGGCAAGGAGGTTGTGCCTCCATTTGTCGAAGTGTCGGTGTAGGATCACCCAAGCCCCAAGCGGAGGAACTATGGCCACTACCATCATGAGTCAGGACCAAACCACTTCTGCAATATTATCCTTGCTCCGAAGCTGGAGAGTCTACCATTGCCTCTGGACTTCACGAAGTACTTCCCCGCCATCCATAGAGTTCAAGCTCAAGACGAAGCGCATGGAGGGTGATGGTGAGGGTGATCAACGACAGGGTGACCCGTGCTTAGGGTTGGGCCACCTTCACCGTTGTTCACGAGATCATGATCGGGTACATGGTGACGTTCAAGTTGCTGCCCCCAACACCATGAAGGTGATCGTCTTCAATGACGAGGGCGTGGAGGTGGTCACCAAGTGCAAGGAGCATGACAACGCCTTCGCCGCAATCGCCTGAGCTCCTGTTGCCCGTTCCTTGTTGGTCCTTGGGTTAAGACTTGGGTTTCGTTTAAAACTTATCATAGTATGTTGGTTTAAAACTTGTGATCCATGGTTAAGACTTGTGTTTGTCTGTTGCTCCTAGTTTAGTTCTTAGTAGTTCATGTGTGCCTTTGATAATCTCACCATATCAAGGAGGAGGTTACCACACAACTGTCCTGGATGTAACCAAACAACTGGACTTGTGTTTCCCCTCAAACAAGTCCGCAACCGAACAACAGGCCTTCCGTTTTAGCACATGCAGGCTAGAGGGGATGTATGCAACCAATCAACATGCAGATATAAGCAAATCATTAAGGCATGCACACACATAACAGTAGCAGCTAGCTCAAGGAAACCAAACTTGACGGTGCAATTTCTGTCATCGGGTTTTTGATCGCAGAATGTGCATTAATTTGGACGACACATCCCCCTCCCCCTCCTCTTCTTCTTCCTCTTTTCTTCTTCTTCTTCACTGTGCAACACATTCAGATTCTCAGCAATCTCCACGTCCAACTTGGGACTGAAGTAGACCAGGTCCATCCCTAGCATGCCATCCGCGCTGCGGGTTCCGCGGACGGTGATATCGTCCGGGATGTACTTGGCGTCATCTGGATACACGATTTTCCTCGCACTAAGCACGCCATAGTAGCAACGCCCTATTAACAAGAAAATAAAGCCCCACATTCAGTAAAGAGACAGACAAAGCACACGTCAATAAGCCAATTCCAATTCAAATCTACCACTGATGCATGCAACGGCAAGCATGACAAGGTGTGGTACAGGCTGCTGCAAGCCTGAAGCAGATCGTGCGGTGACCCAAAGTACTTACTAACCAAGTGCTATCAGGTACTAACCGGCGACAGAAAACTTACCCGCATTCGCATAGGGTAGAGGGCAGCAGAATTCTGGCTCCGGTTCACATGAGGATGACGAGAATTCAGCGTAGAAAAGCGTCCTTTGAAGCCTCAAATCACATGTGGCCGTGAAGTTCACATGGTAGCAAATATAACCGCCAGGGTAGTAGCCTTTGTGTCTTTCATCCACACCCAAGATAGTATCAAGTTTATACTCTGATCCCTACATACAGCAAGCAAGAGCGTTGGTCAAAATTAATCAAGGTATAAAGAGAATACACTATACGTAGCAGCTAGCTAATGATGCATGGAAACCAAATTTAGTACCTACCAAAAACTGTTTGGTCGTGTATTCCTTGAGCAACTGTTCAATCTTTGAACGGAGCCGGCTCCTCTCATCCTCATAATCTGATCGCTCGCTTGACACCGCCCTCAATGCCCCCGCACAAAGTTCGGGAGCTTGCACAGTTTGAGCCCCGGATCTGTTTCTGTTCCACATGAGCGAAATACTTTGTGTCATGTCGTCGATGCGCAACACGGTACCGCTAGTTTGAGCCTCGGTTATAAATGAGAGCAGCTCGCTTCGCGCATCGGGCATCAGCAGCAGCTGCTGGTGCAGTTCACCCAGCCCAAGGGGCCGAGTGTGTCCAGCGGCCTTGGCAGACTCATGGAAGGGGTTCTTTTCAGAACTCTCTGTCGATGATGGCAACATGCTAGCAATGTCGCATTTTGTACTGCAGAGGAGCTCTAGAGCACAAGCCGCCACCGAGAATTGGGGTTCGGCGAATGCAGCGAGCTCCATAAGGCCCTTGAGGGAGTGAACCTGTGCGCGGAGCAGACATAGGGGGTCCAGGACGTCATTGTACTCTACCATGTCCCTTCGTTCAGAAACTGGCAGATCGCAGCCACAGCTGTTGTACCAGATGGAGTTGACGATGATGTTGGAGACAGGGTCCATGCTGCCGTAGCAGTGGCCGGCCTTGAGGATGCTGCGCATGAGCGAGCCAGAGGGTGTGGGCAGCAACTTGAGGGCCTTGATGTACAAGTTGTGAATTATACCATGGAGGTACATCTTGAGAGACTGCAGGTAATCGCATGCGTCGCCGCCGCCACATGGTGTCTTGAAATTGTGTTTCCGGCCATCTGCTATTGCTTTTCCCAGGCAATCTTGCAGCTTGTCAGGCAGGACTCCGGACTGCAACGACGAGATGGGGATTCCATCCCAGCCCAAGATGGTGGTGGCGGTCCTGGCGTCCGTCGTAGTAGAGAACGATGTAGTTTCGGAGCAACTAGCCTCCAGCATGTGACGAACATGGACAACCAGCCCTCTTTTGGTATGGATAATGCTGGCAGTATAAACCGGACTCATCATCATGTGTAGGATGTGGTGGGTTGCCCGGACATCCTCAACTGTGAGAGGGATACCTTGAGCATCAGCTGAGAACAGTTTATTAAGAAGGGCAAAGTTGTCGTCTTGGAGCCGGATTGACATCAGGCGAGCCAAGGTGGTGGGCGAAGGGTGGCCTGCTATGGTGGCTGCGTACTCGAGGGCGGCTTGGGTCCTATCAGATTAAGGATCCAATGCTTCGTCCGCATATAGATCATGTTGGATGAGCATGACAGCGAGGAGGAGATTGGCGTCGGCCCTGTAGAGGTAGCGGACGGCCTGCTCCTTTTTGAGGCATCCGAAATATGCCATGAGGAAGGCGAGAAGACTGTGGTAGGATCTTGATATAACCTCGTGCCAGCCGCCAAAACCGGGGATGGATCTGCTTCTTTTGGATCTTGTAGTGGGCGGAGACGGAGAGGTGGAAGGTTCTGCTGCGGGGGCGGGGGCGGCGTCTTTGGGGAGGAGGGCGAGGGTGTTGAGGATGATGTTGGAGACCGGGTCGAGGAGGCCGAGGCAGGAGCCGCCGCCGTCGGCGGTGAGGAGGTGAAGGAGGTCCGGCATGGCGTCGCAGGGCAGCCGGCTGAAGGCCTCCTCGTAGAAGCCGACGATGAGCTTGTCAATGGCTAGGGGCAAATCCTGGTCGGAGAGAAGAGGCGCGTCCTCGGTACGGCAGTTGCTGCTGTGCATGCACGAGATCAGGCCCCTCCCAAGGGGAGGAGAGCCGGCGGCAGAAGTGGATCCAGACGGCGAGCAGTGGCGGCGGGTCGATGAAGGCCTTCTCCCTACGAATAACGGAAGCTACGAGTCGGTCAGTGGATGATGGATCGATGGAAATCCTACGGGACTTGGGCCGCGTTCGGACTCCCTCCGCTCCGCGGCTCCGCGCCGGAGCGGGGTGGCTTGCTAGGTATAATACGCAGAGCTGCTAAAAGGGCGCTCCGCCGGCTCCGCTCCGCGGAGAGCGGCCGAACAGGCCCTTAATATGGGTGTACTCCTACCGGTCCGTATTGTGTTTAGAAACCGACCCATACTACTTTTTTTTTTGTTATTAGGAAACTGATCCGTATTACTCCTACCAGATTTTCTTCTACTTGTAGATGATAGGTCCTTACTCCTTACCTTTGGCCAGTAAATAACACGCAAAGGGCGGGGTGTAATCGCATAATCATCAACTTAGACAATCTGAAGGTGATTGAGACCATGCAGGACGGAGGACAATCAGTGGGTGCGGCGGCGGCAAATTGTGATGATTGTTTTCGCTATGCCTGTGATTTTGTCATGACTAGATTCAAACATTGTAATAGAGAGGCAAACAAAGTAGCTCATGAACTTGCTAGATTAGCTAGATTTTCTTCGACTTCGGATTGGTTTGAGGAGCCTCTAAATAAAATTGTAATGATCCTCACAAACGGATTGGTTTGAAATTTTTGCACGCACTTCCCTATATATGCCTATTTTTGTCTACTTTCTACTCTACTTGTGTTGCACCCAAATTTCAATGTGTTATCAAACACGGAACTCTGCCGGTTTGCACGATGAAGAAAAGACACGGAGCTTGGCACTACAATCTCGCGCAAACGGTCTCTACCCCAACACGAAGATACTGCACCAACCCCCACTACCTCAATCCAAGGACATGCGATGTCAACCTCTGTCATCGGGTCAATCAACTATACTGCACCGATAATTTTTCGAAACAGAAAGTGTAATATTCCCTTAACTATATTCTGGTGTTGATGAAAAAGGTTAAAGGGGTTAATGATGTCACTAAGGTTATGGCCAGGTTTTTGTCCCATGTGCATGGTCTCCCCCGATCCCTCTATCGTCGGATCTCCCTCCTCCATCCCTCCATCACTCCTCTTTTGCGCTGGCGGCGGAGAGAGAGGTGGGCGCAGACGGTGGCGACAAGCTGTGAGAACCCACGGTTCTAGGAGTCCGAGGGGGTAGATTTAGAACTTTTGCATCTTTGCATTAATGCATTTGGAAAATTGGGATATTTTTTGTGCTTTTGAGCAAAGTGAGTTGAGGTAATCCCCATTCTAGGAGTCTGAGGCTTGTTCAAGGCTTGACGCCCATGCCTTCCCTGTTGCCGTCCCCGCCACCCCCACTCCGATGACCACCGAGGAGGAGGAAGAGCTGGTTAGGCGGGGGTGTCGGTGTCAAAACCGGCGGATCTCAGGTAGGGGGTCCCGAACTGTGCGTCTAAGGTTGATGGTAACAGGAGGCGGGGGACACGATGTTTACCCAGGTTCGGGCCCTCTCTATGGAGGTAATACCCTACTTCCTGCTTGATTGATCTTGATGAATATGAGTATTACAAGAGTTGATCTACCACGAGATCGTAATGGCTAAAACCATAGAAGTCTAGCATGTATGATTATGATTGCCTCTACGGACTAAGCCCTCCGGTTTATATAGACACCGGAGGGGACTAGGGTTGTACAAAGTCGGTTACAGTGAAAGGAATCTTCATATCCGGGCGTCAAGCTTGCCTTCCACGTCAAGGAGAGTCCCATCCGGACACGGGAGAGAGTCTTCGGTCTTGTATCTTCACATCCCAACAGTTCGTCCCATGTCAATAGTCCGGTCGTCCGAGGACCCCTTAATCTAGGACTCCCTCAGTAGCCCCTGAACCAGGCTTCAATGACGAGGTGTCCGGACCACAGATTGTCTTCGGCATTGCAAGGCGGGTTCCTTTTCCGAATACTCCAAAATAGTCTTTGAACACAAGAATCGTGTCCGGTTCTGCAAAACAAAGTCCACACACAACCGTAGAAAGTATAATATTTCACGAGTCCAATCCACTGATAACTTTTTGTAGTGTGACATCACGTCACCGCCCGGCCATTATTTTGAACCATTTTTAGTCTGCCGCTCCATATTTCAAGATGCGGTTTCATTGACACGTCTTGTCAAAGCAGAGATCATGTTCCCTTATTACGTGATTCTCATCAAATACGGGCGTGGGTAACCCAACTATTCTGTTGGCATGATTCCTTAGGGATAGGCAGGTTTAACGTCCTAGGAGGGGCGTTCGATATTCATTGCCTTTATAAAGGGGCTAAGACCTGTCTTTTCTCCTTTACGCCAATCCTTTCCTCAACTTCTCCCACCTCGAGTTCCAGCACCCAAGGTTCAACTTAATCGCTTCGAGCTTCCCAGTTATGTCCGGACCCAGCCCTCAAGGCTGGTGGATGGCCTCCTCTATCACAGAGGAGGATATTGCGAAGCTTCGGGCAGCAAGATACCTGACCGCGGAAATCCCCCACAGGCTTCCTGCTCAAGGGCAGGTTATTCCTACTCCCAGATCCGGCGAGAGGGTCGTATTCATCTCCCACTTCCTCCGAGGGCTAGGGTTCGCTCTTCATCCCTTCGTCTGAGGGCTCATGTTCTATTACGTGCTAGATTTTCATGATCTAGCTCCGGACTCCTTTCTTCACGTCTCAGCGTTCATCATCGTGTGCGAGGCCTTCCTCCGTATTCCGCCACACTTCGGCTTGTGGCTCAAGACCTTTAATGTGAAGCCGAAGGTATTCAACGGGAAACAAGCGGAGTGCAGTGGTGCTGCAGTGAGCAAGCTCACCAATACTCCTTGGTCGAAAGGTTCCTTCACAGAAAGTTCCAACTTATGGCAGCGGGAGTGGTTTTACATCACTGAACCTCGTGGCTCCAAATGGGTAGCTACACCTGCGTTCCGATTCGGTCCTCCGCTACAGCTTGCATCATGAATTTATAAGGGGCTAGACTGGGGATCAACTGATGAAGTGTGGACGCTGCAAAGCCGCATTCGGAGCCTTATTGAAAAGGACACCAATCTTACCAACGTGATCCAAGTAATTCTGGTCCGTCGGGTCCTTCCGTGCTAGCGACGGCCTCTCCGCATGTGGGAGTTAATCCGGAAGGACCACGAACCCTTCAGCACTTCTTCGGCATGACGCTTGAAGGGATGTGGAAATTATTCTTTGGGACACGAAAACAGCTTCCAGATACTACAAAGGACGTCGGCCTTGATTGCAACCATCCGGATACCTCGGTAAGCACTCAACTTCTGAACATTATTTAGTTAAATTTCTCACAACAATATACTGAGAAAACCATACTCGGACAGGGCTGGATAAAGAAGGCGGAGAGAATTAGGTGTTCGGCCCCTCTTCCCGAACACTCAGCTGGTCCGGTGTTAACAAGGATGCTGGCTCCGGCACCATATCAAGTGTCAGCAAAGGAAGACAAGGAGGAGAGTAAGAAGGCCCAAGGCGGCCCCCATTGTAGAGGTACACCCGGCACCGCATCCGGGGAGATTGGAACTCCCTCTTCCGAAGACGAAAGAGAAAGAGAAACTGAAATCCCCTCTTCCCATGGGAAGAAGAGGACCGCCTCCGAAGACTTGAAGACAAAGGCTTCTAAGTGAGGGAAGATGTCCCTGTCAGGGGGTTCTGAATCGTAAGCGAACAAGGGTGTCTTTAAACATATCCCATTCTTTCCTGGATGCAAGGGTAACATTTAAAATATATTGCAGTCCGGCATGCAGCCTTCCTCAATAGTCCTCCTCTTAAGGGGATCTTCTTCCGGGGATGATGGAGAGCGAGACACCTCCACAGGTCTCCTTGCCCAACAGGGCAGATGATCCTGAAGTGTCGTCCCGAAGGATCTCTCCCGATCAACAAGTGGTGCGAGGGGTAATGAATATTAGGCCCGAAGGTGATACTTCGGGCGTCCAGGGTCTGGGGTGTGCGGCCCATACAGGGACCAACAATAAAGGCCCCGGACTATCCAATTTACAGCCAGAGATGACTCTTAGGTCGAGTAAACATATTCCTTTGAAGGGAGTCGATACCCCTACAACTTCTTCCAGGAATCCGGAGGCGCCGCATATGTTGATGGACATATTGCGACATGCGCCCGTCTCAGAGGAACATCGTAACTTGATGGGTACGGTGGTTGAGAGGGCTCGAACCGTGAAAAGCGGATTGAATCAAGCTTTTATGGACCTGCTAAGAGGCTTCGAGGTACGTAATGTAATTTTTTCAATTGTGCTGTAAACGCAAAATGCACCTTTGTATAGATAGTAGCCCTTGAGACTCTGGTTGGCATCCAAAGGGAGGCGATCAGAGGATCAAAAAAGAGATATGCCCAGGAAATAATCTGACTAATTGGAACACAGGCTGTTTCATCCCTGGTGACTGCCCGAGCTGTAGAGGTTGCAGATCTGAAGCAGAAACTTGATGTGGCGGATGATGACATCACGCTTATAAACAGGCGGCTCGACGAGGCACAAGGTATGTCTTTGGGGCAGTCAGTATATGCAAGTATTATAATATGAGCATGATGCTGAAGATTGTATACTGAGATATGCATAACTGCAGATGGTGCCGCCTCAGTTGAGACCCTTCGGGCTGAGCTAGCCGGGGCCAAGGAGCAAGCCAGGAAGGTAGCTGCTGAGTTAAAGGCCGAATAGGCTACTCGGCGCCAGTGCGAGGAGAGAATATCTACCCTGGCGCTTGAGCTAAAGGATGCCACTAGCCGATGTGAATTTCTCGAGGAATATAACAAAACCAAAGCGGGCGATCTTGATAAGGCCTTACAGGAGGCAAGAGAAGCACGGTCCCAGTCTAGAGCGGCTCGGGTGGAGATCCGACAAGCTGGGGAGATCGCGGCTAGTAAGCCCTTCTTATTGCGAACTAAATTCGGTGATCCGAAGTATGCCCCGCTTAATCGAATGTGGAGTTCTCTAGACGCATTTTTGGACTTGCCGAAGAGTGCCTCCAATGCAACGCAGTTTTTCCAAGCCCAAGAAGGACATGTGACGGAAAAGATTTTCTGGTCGCAATTCAGCATGCCAAAGCATCCACTGTTGCTAAACGAACAGATGGCCCAGTGGGCCGAGCTCCACAGGATATCCGGATCTGCCATGAAGGACGTCGTGGTCCGGCTATGGCCGATATAGCCAATTCCGAATAGTTATTTTGGTTTTGTGCAGCGACTTGTTAATGCGGCGCCGCGTATCGACGCTGTTAAGCGGTCAACGTGCATAGAAGGTGCAGGGATGGCCCTTGCCCGCGTCAAGACGTACTGGGTGAAGATGAAGGCCACTGATATTGCAACAAAAAGTCCGCCCCAGGGCAAGGACACGCCAGAGCATTATTTTGAAGATGTCTTAGATGGTGCCCGCTTAATAGAGGGCCAGTGCTCGAAAGATATTATGTTTGAGTGAAATGTATCAAAATTGTAAAAACAATGATATTAAGGCTATTTTATACTTTTTGCCTAGAAAGTTTTTGGTGCCTCTTGTGCGGCCGTTTTTATATAATCTGAAAGTTTACCAATCATCGGCTTCAGCCCCCTCGCATATAATGCGGGGGTGTTTGGAAAAGCACTTGATCACTCTTGACCCAACGTCTTGGTCCATTAAGGAGGTGTCAATGCGGCGAACCAGGAAATCAGACTATAAGGGTTTAACACTTTCACTTAGCCATAGGAGTTTGACGGTGGGGCTACAATATATCCCTTGGTATGTACGCAGTTATCTGAATACGACACATTTTCATACGTGACCAGACGAACGGTCCTTCGTGTAATACGGAAGGATCGCCAAAGATTCCGATGAGTCATCGAGTGGTTGACTAGCTCTCGCCGCATCATGGCAGCTAGTTTTCGGCTTTCCCTACTGAGGTGCTCATCCGGACGAACCAGGACACAATCGAGTAGTTCTTCCTTTACTACCTTAGCCGATAGAGCGGAACGTAAGGTAGTAAGCACAGAAGCCGGGCAACCCAACTATTGACCAAAGACATGATTCGGAGCTGATGCATATAAGGCCAAACTCGTGACGCTGAAGTGCGCTATAAAGCTGTTCGGACTTGTCGGCAATTCATATGTTGCTATATCGAGCCCCTGGCAACATATGCCGAGGTGCATGCATGAAATAACCACGGAAGCAAGATTTAGTTCTTTGACAAAAGCGAATACTGAATATGGGTTATGTTGACTAGCATCTGAATGATACATCAAGCGTGATCTATACAGATTATAACACTACTATCAAGGCTATTTGACATGCCGGGGGTCGAAAGATGAGAAAAAGGGCACTTTACAGGTTTGAAATAAAGAGTGCGGTCTAAAAAAACATTTGGACCTCCTGTCGCACGTCGGCGATGCCTTGCCTTGGTTTTAAAGGACTTCTCAGCAAATGTAGTCACGTGTGATAAAAAGGAATGGTGAGAAAGATAAAAAGGAAAAAACTACGAAAGTGCGGATAATGTTATAGGTCTGTCCGCATTGTGCCCCCGTCTATGCCCATGGTATTTTGAGTGCATAGTTATGCACGCGCGGTACGAATGTCGCCGTTTGGTCGGGACTAGGACGGAGGCCGAATTGTTAGTCAAGCTCTTGACGAGCTGGGCTGTCCTGCTGCAGAGTAGCTCGGACTCGTTTAACAGTGTCCGGGAGCTTGGGCGCCGAATTAAAGTTCTGCCTGAAAAAGCCGCTCTGTGCTTCTGCTCCTAGGGCAGCGGTGTACTCCTTGGTACGGAGGGAGCACTCCGTGTTTCCATTGACTGCTATGATACCGCATGGTCCGGGCATCTTGAGCTTGAGATAAGCGTAGTGTGGCACCGCATTGAATCGATCGAATGCGGTTCATCCGAGTAGTGTGTGATAGCCACTGCGGAAGGGGACGATATCAAAGATCAACTCTTCACTTCGGAAGTTATCTTGGGATCCGAACACCACTTCTAGTGTGATTGAGCCCATACATCGGGCCTCTACACCTGGTATGACTCCTTTAAAGGTAGTTTTCGTGGGATTGATTCTTGAGGGATCAATACCCATTTTGTGCACTGTATCCTAATAGAGCAGGTTCATGCTGCTACCACCGTCCATGAGGACTCGTGTGAGATGGAATCCATTAATGATTGGGTCGAGGACTAGTGCGGCTGAATCGCCATGACGGATACTGGTCGGATGGTCCCTGCGATCAAATGTGATCGGGCAGGATGACCATGGTTGAATTTTGGGTCGACTGGCTCCATCGCATAGACGTCCCTGAGCGCGCGCTTGCGCTCCCTCTTGGGGATATGGGTGGCATATATCATGTTCACCGTTTTAACTTGGGGGGGGGGGGCTTCTTATGTTCCCTTGTTTTCGGTGGCCGGGGCTCCTCGTTATCGTCCTCGCTTTGCGACCCCTTCTTCTTACTTTCGGTATTTGGTTTGCCGGCTTGTTTGAAAATCCAACAATCTCTGTTGGTATGAGTGGCTGGTTTGTCAGGAGTGCCATGAATTTGACATGGATGATTGAGTATGCGATCCAAACTGGACGAGCTCGGATTGTTTCTTTTATATGGCTTCATTCGCTGACCGGACTTAGAGCCACTGAATCTGGCGTTGACCGCCGTATCCTCGGTGTTGTCACCGTTGCTTGGACGCTTGTGTTTATTGTGTTGTGGCTTGTTGTTGCTGTCTTGAACTTTGGAAGTACCCGGTTTATCGGTGTTGTTGCTTCTACGAGCCAGCCAGCTGTCTTCTCTCGCGCAAAAACGGGTCATCAGAGTGGTAAGGGCAGCCATGGATCTTGGTTTTTCTTGACCGAGGTGGCGGGCAAGCCACTCATCTCGGACACTATGTTTAAAGGTCGCGAGGGCTTCGACGTCCGGACAATCGACAATTTGGTTCTTTTTGATTAAGAACCTAGTCCAGAGCTTCCTGCAGACTCCCCGGGCTGCTGGATTATGTGACGTAGGTCATTGGCATCCAAAGGCCGCACATATGTACCTTGGAAGTTATCGCGGAAGGTGTCTTCCAAGTCTTCCCAGCTGCCTATGGACTTCTCAAGGAGGCTGTTCAGCCAGTGCCGTGCTAGTCCCTTTAGTTTTAGTGAGAGGTATTTGATGGCGTGGAGGTCATCACCGTGAGCCATGTGGGTATGGAGGAGGAAATCTTCAATCCATACTGTGGGGTCTGTTGTTCCATCGTATGATTCGATATTCATGGGTTAAACCCTTCTAGGAACTCATGTCCCATTACTTCATCAGTGAAGCAGAGGGGGTGTGTGGCACCTCTATGTTAGGCCATGTCGCGACGTAGCTCGGATGGAGTTAGTCTGCGGTATTCGGCCCGGTCATGGTTATGTTTATCACATTCGGCTGGATGGCAGTCGTCGCGCATCGAGGCACGCCCCCGTGATCCATAGATCGATTTGGTCTGACTTGTTGTGTTTTCCAAGTCATGTCGCAGGTTATATGTATATCCCCGAGTTGTTGTGTCTCTGTTTTTGCGGTGAGGTAGTGCGGGCTGGTGTTCATCTTGAGTTGCTAATTTATCCGGACCACGTGGTGGTCGGTCAGCCGTATTATGCGCTCGTAGGACGGGCTCCAACGCATCGCCATCGAATTGGGGTAACAATTTGTGCTTCGGGTAACTTTTGGTTGGGCATTCGAGGTCGTATTCCTCGGCTGCGAGGACATTAGTCCATCTGTCACTGAGTAGATCTTGATCAGCTTTAAGCTGCTGCTGCTTCTTTTTCAGGCTCCATGTAGTGGCTATTAGCCTGTGCTTAAAGCGCTCCTGGTCGATGGGCTCCTCAGGCAC
This sequence comes from Triticum aestivum, assembly GCF_018294505.1. Lineage (NCBI taxonomy): Eukaryota > Viridiplantae > Streptophyta > Magnoliopsida > Poales > Poaceae > Triticum > Triticum aestivum. The sequence continues at coordinate 38,700,119 of NC_057804.1, read as the reverse complement.
GGTAAAGTCTTCATCGCCGAGGCTCGCCTCATCCTCGGAGGGAGGAAGATAATTGCTGTCCTCCGAGTCTTTGTTAGTGGCCTGTTCGTTGGGGCTGACTCGCCCACCTTCCTGTTCATCCTGTTCGGAAGTTGGCTCAACGGGGTCTTCGTTGTCTCCGGCATCGTCCGAAGTGTTTTCTGCTGTGTCGGTATTGCTATTTTTTATGGCGTGGTCTAGAGCAGCGACGCTGACGTCGGTGCTTTGGATGTTTCTCAGGAAGCTTATCCTCGACTGGATCCTTTTTATTGCCGCCATTGTTCTCCTTGGGTGTATCCACCATGTATACGTCATACGAGGAGGTGATCGTCCAGCGCCCTGTACATGGTGGTTCTTGTGCCCACTCCTCTTCGGCATCGTCGTCCATACCGTTGATGTCTTCGGAGCCGTAATCGAGCATGTCGGTTAAGTCTTCGATAGTGGCTATGAAGTGGGTGGTGGTTGGGAAGCGGAATTCACCGCCCTCAGCTTCCAAACCAAACCGGATATAGTTCGGCTGAGAGTTCCCTGATAGGGAGAGGGCTTTTAATGAGATTAGCACATTGCCTAAAGGTGAGTGCCGGAAGATATCCATGGAGCAGAACTCAATGATTGGCGCCTGATCAGGTTCGATGTGCACGGGTGCACGCAGTTCGGAACCTATGGCCGGAGACGAGTCTGAGGTTCCGGTGACACAGGCCCCACTCAAGATCGGATCTGTGTGCGGCTCTAACGCCGATGAGTGTGCAGCCTCCGTAGCGGGGTTGAGCCTCCTGTCCTTGGATGACGCAATCTGCTCCAGATCTAGGGCCAGAGCAGTTGAAGGCGCTATCTCCTGGGCACGGTCCGATGACAGATTTAGGTCATGTTCATCGTGGTGGACGGGAGCGGCTGCCATGGGCTTGAATCCGTCGAATATCAAGTCTCCGCGGATATCGGCCACACAATTCAAGCTTCCAAACCTGACCTGATGGCCAGGGGCGTAGCTATCGATCTACTCTAGATGGCCAAGCGAGTTGGTCCGCAGTGCGAATCCGCCGAATACGAAGATCTGTCCGAGGAGGAAAAGCTCCCCCTGGATTGCATTGTTGTAGATGATTGGCGGATCCATCAAACCTTTTGGTAACAGCGCAGCGGAACTCTCAATGAAAGCACCAATGTCGATGCCAAAACCGGCGGATCTCGGGTAGGAGGTCCCGAACTGTGCGTCTAAGGTCGATGGTAACAGTGTTGGGAAACGTAGTAATTTAAAAAAAAGCCTACGCACACCCAAGATCATGGCGATGCATATCAACGAGAGGGGAGAGTGTTGTCCACGTACCCTCGTAGACCGAAAGTGGAAGCGTTAGCACAACGCGGTTGATGTAGTCGTACGTCTTCACGATCCGACCGATCCAAGTACCGAACGTACGGCACCTTTGAGTTCAGCACATGTTCAGCTCGATGACGTCCCTCGAACTCCGATCCAGACGAGCTTTGAGGGAGAGTTCTGTCAGCACGATGGCGTGATGACGATGATGATGTTCTACCGATGCAGGGCTTCGCCTAAGCACCGCTACGATATTACCAAGGTGGAATATGGTGGAGAGGGGCACCGCACACGGCTAAGAGATCAATGATCAATTGTTGTGTCTCTAGGGTGCCCCCTGCCCCCGTATATAAAGGAGCAAGGGGGAGGCGGCCGGCCTAGGAGGAGGGCGCGCCAAGGGGGGAGTCCTACTCCCACCGGGAGTAGGACTCCTCCTTCCCTTGTTGGAGTAGGAGAGAAAGAAAGAGGGGGAGAGGAAGAAGGAAAAAGGGGCTGCACCCCTTGTCCAATTCGGACCAGAGGGGGGGCGCACGTCTCTTTCCTTTTGGCCTCTCTCCTCTATTCCCGTATGGTCCAATAAGTCCCATATACTCCCCGGCGATTTCCCATAACTCTCCGGTACTCCAAAAAATACCTGAATCATTCGGAACCTTTCCGAAGTCCGAATATAGTCGTCCAATATATCGTTCTTTATGTCTTGATCATCTCGAGACTCCTCGTCATGTCCCCGATCTCATCCGGGACTCCGAACTACCTTCAGTACATCAAAACACGTAAACTCATAATATAACCATCATCGAACTTTAAGCGTGCGCACCCTACGGGTTCGAGAACTATGTAGACATGACCGAGACACGTCTCCGGTCAATAACCAATAGCGGAACCTGGATGCTCATATTGGCTCCCACATATTCTACGAAGATCTTTATCTGTTAAACCGCATAACAACATACGTTTGTTCCCTTTGTCATCGGTATGCTACTTGCCCGAGATTCGATTGTCGATATCTCAATACCTAGTTCAATCTCGTTATCGGCAAGTCTCTTTACTCGTTATGTAATACATCATCTCGCAACTAACTCATTAGTCACATTGCTTGCAAGGCTTATAGTGATGTGCATTACCGAGAGGGCCCAGAGATACCTCTCCGACAATCGGAGTGACAAATCCTAATCTCGAAATACGTCAACTCAACAATTACCTTCGGAGACACCTGTAGAGCACCTTTATAATCACCCAGTTACGTTGTGACATTTGGTTGCACACAAAGTGTTCCTCCGGTAAACGGGAGTTACATAATCTCATAGTCATAGGAACATGTGTAAGTCAGGAAGAAAGAAATAGCAACATACTAAATGATCAAGTGCTAAGCTAACGGAATGGGTCAAGTCAATCACATCATTCTCCAATGATATGATCCCGTTAATCAAATGACAACTCATGTCTATGGCTAGGAAACTTAACCATCTTTGATTCAACGAGCTAGTCAAGTAGAGGCATACTAGTGACATTATGTTTGTCTATGTATTCACACATGTACTAAGTTTCCGGTTAATACAATTCTAGCATGAATAATAGACATTTATCATGATATAAGGAAATAAATAATAACTTTATTATTGCCTCTAGGGCATATTTCCTTCAGTCTCCCACTTGCACTAGAGTCAATAATCTAGTTCACATCACCATGTGATTTAACACCAATATTCATATCTGTATATGATTAACATCCATAGTTCACATCGTCATGTGACAAACACCCAAAGGGTTTACTAGAGTCAATAATCTAGTTCACATCGCTATGTAATTAACACCCAAAGAGTACTAAGGTGTGATCATGTTTTGCTCGTGAGAGAAGTTTAGTCAACGGGTCTATCACATTAAGAGCCATATGTATTTTGCAAAATAGTCTATGTCTACAATGCTCTGTACGGAGCTACTCTAGCTAATTGCTCCCACTTTCAATATGTATCCAGATTGAGATTTGAGTTATCTGGATCAGTGTCAAAACTTGCATCGACGTAACCCTTTACGACGAACCTCTTGTCACCTCCATAATCGAGAAACATATCCTTATTCCACTAAGGATAATTTTGACCAATGTCCAGTGATCTACTCTTAGATCACTATTGTACTCCCTTGCCAAACCAGGGCAGAGTATACAATATGTCTGGTCCATAGCATGGCATACTTTTATAGAACCTATGACTGAGGCATAGGGAATGACTTTCATTCTATTTATATTTTCTGTCATGGTCACGATTTGAGTCTTACTCAATTCCACACCTTTGCAGCACAGGCAAGAACTCTTTCTTTGACTTTTCCATTTTGAACTACTTCAAAATCTTATCAAGGTATGTACTTATTGAAAATCTTATCAAGCGTCTTGATCTATCTCAATAGATCTTGATGCTCAATATGTAAGTAGCTTTACTGAGGTCTTTCTTTTAAAGAACTCCTTTCAAACACTTCTTTATGTTTTCCAGAAAAATTCTACATCATTTCTGATCAACAATATGTCACTCACATATACTTATCAGAAAGGCTATAGTGCTCCCACTCACTTTATTGTAAATACAGGCTTCACTGCAAGTCCGTATAAAACTATATGCTTTGATCAACTTATCAAAGCGTATATTCCAACTCTGAGATGCTTGCACCAGTTCATAGATGGATCGCTGGAGCTTGCACATTTTGTTAGCACCTTTAGGATTGACAAAACCTTCTTGTTGCATCATATACATCTCTTCTTTAAGAAAACCATTAAGTAATGCAGTTTTGACATCCATTTGCCAGATTTCATAAAATGTGGCAATTGCTAACATGATTCAGACAGACTTAAGAATCGCTACAGTTGAGAAAATCTCACTGTAGTCAACACCTTGAGCTTGTTGAAAACCTTTTTGCGACAAGTCGAGCTTTGTAGATAGCAACACTACTATCAACGTCCATCTTCCTTTTGAAGATCCATTTATTTTCTATGGCTTGCCGATCATCGGGCAAGTCCACCAAAGTCCACACTTTGTTCTCATACATGGATTGTATCTCAGATTTCATGGCCTCCAGCCATTTCGTGGAATCTGGGCTCATCATCGCTTCCTCATAGTTCGTAGGTTTATCATGGTCTAGTAACATGACTTACAGAACAAGATTACCGTACCACTCTGGTGCGGACCGTACTCTGGAAGACCTACGAGGTTCTGTAGTAACTTGATCTGAAGTTTCATGATCATCACCATTAGCTTCCTCACTAATTGGTGTAGGAATCACTGGAACTGATTTCAGTGATGAACTATTTTCCAATTCGGGAGAAGGTACTATTACCTCATCAAGTTCTACTTTTCTCCCACTCACTTCTTTCAAGAGAAACTCCTTCTCTAGAAAGGATCCATTCTTAGCAATGAATATTTTGCCTTTGGATCTGTGATTAGAAGGTGTACCCAACAATCTCCTTTGGGTATCCTATGAAGACGCATTTCTCCGATTTGGGTTCGAGCTTATCAGGTTGAAGCTTTTTCACATAAGCATCGCAGCCCCAAAATTTAAGAAACGACAACTTTGGTTTCTTGCCAAACCAAGTTCATAAGGCGTCATCTCAACGGATTTTGATGGCGCCCTTTTAAAGTGAATGCAGCTGTCTCTAATGCATAACCCCAAAACGATAGTGGTAAATCAGTAAGAGACATCATAGATGGCACCATATCCAATAAAGTGCGGTTACGACATTCAGACACACCATAACATTGTGGTGTTCCAGGTGGCGTGAGCTGTGAAACTATTCCACATTGTTTTAATTGAAGACCAAACTCGTTACTCAAATATTCATCTCCACGATCAAATCGCAGAAACTTTATTTTCTTGTTACGATGATTTTCCACTTCACTCTGAAATTCTTTGAACCTTTCAACTATTTCAGACTTATGTTTCATCAAGTAGATATACCCATATCTGCTCAAATCATCTGTGAAGGTCAGAAAATAACGATACCTACCACGAGCCTTAATACTCATTGATCTGCATACATCAGTATGTATTATTTCCAACAAGTCAGTAGCTCGTTCCATTGTTCTGGAGAACGGAGTTTTAGTCATCTTGCCCAAAAGGCACGGTTCGCAAGAATCAAATGTTTCATAACCAAGTGATTCCGAAACTCCATCTTTATGGAGCTTCTTCATGCGCTTTACACCGATATGAACCAAATGGCAGTGCCATAAATAAGTTGCACTATCATTATTAACATTGTATCTTTTGGTATCAATATTATGAATATGTGTATCACTACGATCGAGATCAAATAAACTATTTTCATTGGGTGCATGACCATTGAAGGTTTTATTCATGTAAACAGAACAACAATTATTCTCTGACTTTAAATGAATGACCGTATTGCAATAAACATGATCAAATCATATTCATGCTCAAGACAAAAGCTAAATAACATTTATTTAGGTTTAGCACTAATCCCAAAAGTATACAGAGTGTGTGATGATGATCATATCAATCTTGGAACTACTTTCAACACTCATCGTCACTTCCCCTCAACTAGTCTCTGTTTATTATGTAACTCCTATTTCGAGTTACTAATCTTAGCAATCGAACAAGTATCAAATACTCAGGGGCTACTATAAACACTAGTAAGGCACACATCAATAACCTGTATATCAAATATACCCTTGTTCACTTTGCCATCCTTCTTATCCACGAAATATTCAGGGCATTTCCGCTTTCAGTGATCATTTCCTTTGCAGTAGAAGCACTCAGTTTCAGGCTTTGGTCCAGCTTTGGGCTTCTTCACAAGAGTGACAACTTGCTTGTCATTCTACTTGAAGTTCCCTTTCTTTCCCTTTGCCCTTTTCTTGAAACTAGTGTTCTTGTCAATCATCAACACTTGATGCTCTTTCTTGATTTCTACCTTTGTCGATTTCAACATCATGAAGAGCTCGGGAATCGTTTTTGTCATCCCTTGCATACTATAGTTCATCACGAAGTTCTAGTAACTTTGTGATGGTGACTAGAGAACTATGTCAATCACTATCTTATCTGGAAGATTAACTCCCAGTTGATTCAAGCGATTGTAGTACCCAGACAATCTGAGCACATGCTCACTAGTTGAGAGATTCTCCTCCATCTTTTAGCTATAGAACTTGTTGGAGACTTCATATCTCTCACTCGGGCATTTGCTTGAAATATTAACTTCAATTCCTGGAACATCTCATATGGTCCATGACGTTCAAAACGTCTTTGAAGTCCCGATTCTAAGTTGTTAAGCATGGTGCACTAAACTATCAAGTAGTCATCATATTGAGCTAGCCAAACATTCATAACGTCTGCATCTGCTCTTGCAATAGGTCTGTCACCTAGCGGTGCATTAAGGACATAATTCTTCTATGCAACAATGAGGATAAACCTCAGATCACGGATCCAATCCGCATCATTGCTACTAACATCTTTCAACATAATTTTTTTTTCTCTAGGGACATAAACATAGGGAAGCAACAGCGCGAGCTATCGATCTACAACATGATTTGCAAAATACTATCAGGACTAAGTTCATGATAAATTAAAGTTCAGTTAATCATATTACTTAAGAACTCCCACTTAGATAGACATCCCTCTAATCATCTAAGTGATCACGTGATCCAAATCAACTAAACCATGTCCGATCATCACGTGAGATGGAGTAGTTTTCAATGGTGAACATCACTATGTTGATCATATCTACTATATGATTCACGCTTGACCTTTCGGTCTCAGTGTTCCAAGGCCATATCTGTATATGCTAGGCTCATCAAGTTTAACCTGAGTATTCCGCGTGTGCAACTATTTTGCACCCATTGTATTTGAACATAGAGCCTATCACACCCGATCATCACGTGGTGTCTCAGCACGAAGAACTTTCACAACGGTGCATACTCAGGGAGAACACTTATACCTTGAAATTTAGTGAGAGATCATCTTATAATGCTACCGCCGAACTAAGCAAAATAAGATGTATAAAAGATAAACATCACATGCAATAAAAAATATGTGACATGATATGGCCATGATCATCTTGCGCCTTTGATCTCCATCTCCAAAGTACTGCCATGATCTCTATTGCCACCGGCATGACACCATGATCTTCATCATCTTGATCTATATCAATGTGTCGTCACATGGCCGTCTTGCCAACTATTGCTATTGCAACTATTGCTATCTCATAGCGATAACGTAAAGCAATTATTTGGCGCTTGCATCTTATGCAACAAAGAGACAACCATAGGGCTTCTGCCAGTTGCCGATAACTCAGTTACAAAACATGATCATCTCATACAATAAAATATAGCATCACGTCTTGACCATATCACATCACAACATGCCCTGCAAAAACAAGTTAGACGTCCTCTACTTTGTTGTTACAAGTTTTACGTGGCTGCTACGGGCTGAGCAAGAACCGTTCTTACCTACGCATCAAAACCACAACGATAATTTGTCAAGTTAGTGTTGTTTTAATCTTCACAAGGACCGGGCGTAGCCACACTCGGTTCAACTAAAGTTGGAGAAACTAACACCCGCTAGTCACCTGTGTGCAAAGCACGGCGGTAAAACCAGTCTCGCATAAGCGTATGCGTAATGTCGGTCCGGGCCGCTTTATCCAACAATACCGCCGAACCAAAGTATGACATGCTGGTAAGCAGTATGACTTGTATTGCCCACAACTCACTTGTGTTCTACTCGTGATATAACATCTACGCATAAAACCAGGCTCGGATGCCACTATTGGGAACATAGTAATTTCAAAAAAAAACCTACGCACACACAAGATCATGGTGATGCATAGCAACGAGAGGGGAGAGTGTTGTCCATGTACCCTCGTAGACCGAAAGCGGAAGTGTTAGCACAACGCGGTTGATGTAGTCGTACATCTTCATGATCCGACCGATCCAAGTACCGAACGTACGGCACCTCCGAGTTGAACACACATTCAACTCGATGACGTCCCTCGAACTCTGATCCAGCCGAGCTTTGAGGGAGAGTTCTGTCAGCACGATGGCGTGGTGATGATGATGATGTTCTACCGACGCAGGGCTTCGCCTAAGCCCCGCTACGATATTACCGAGGTGGAATATGGTGGAGGGGGCACCGCACACGGCTAAGAGATCAGTGATCAATTGTTGTGTCTCTGGGGTGCCCCCTGCCCCCGTATATAAAGGAGCCAGGGGGGAGGCGGCCGGCCTAGGAGGAGGGCGCACCAAGGGGGGAGTCCAACTCCCATCGGGAGTAGGACTCCTCCTTCCCTTGTTGGAGTAGGAGAGAAGGAAAGAGGGGGAGAGGAAGAAGGAAAAAGGGGCAGCACCCACTACAAAAAAATGCACTTCTTTGATGATACGTGTTTGTCACAGTAGGTCGCGTTTTTTGTCGCGCATGTACAGTCATGACAAATTTATGACAGAATCAAGATAGTCATACCTGTGCTGTCGTTGAAGTGTTCGATGACATTACCAAAATTATCATCACGGAAGTGTCCACTTCCATGACGATAAATCGCGCGTCACAGAAGTGCTTTCGTCAAGGGTGACCGACACGTGGCATCCACCGTAACGGAACGCCGTTAAGCTATCGGGTCGGGTTTTTGATCCGATAACCCGTTAACAGCCTCGACCAATGGGGATTTTCCACGTGTAAAATCATCATTGGCTGGAGGAAACACGTGTCGGCTCATCGTTGGGACAGATGTCATCCACTCATTGGACAGAAGGCGCCTATGATACGTCGACACGTCGCACGACCAATCAAGTTTAAATGGGCCGGCCCAACTAAAGGCCCACAAGATTTGGCGGCCCAGGCCGGCCCAGTTAAAGGCCCATGAGAGTTTGCGGACTATAATGGGCTGGCCCAGGTAAAGGCCCACAAGATTTCGCAGGCCATAATAGGCCGGCCGAGGTAAAGGCCCACAAGATTTTTGTGTGCCATAATGGGCCGGCCCAGGTAAAGGCCCACGAAATTCTTGCGGATCATAATGGGCGGGCCCAGCTAAAGGCCCACGAGATTTCGCTGACATTAATGGGCCGGCCCAGCTATAGGCCCACAAGATTTTGAGGACCCTAGTTGGCCGGCCCATTAACTGGCTTCCATGTTTTGGGCCAAATGCGGGCCCATAATTGATCCGGTCCATTAATGGACTGCCACGTTCCGGGCCTAGTAGTGTCCCATATAAGATCCAGCCCGTTAAAAGCCTCCCACTTTCTGGGCGAAATCACGGCCCAGATCAGGTCCGGCCCTTTAAGAGGCTTTGGGCTCAATTATGGCCCATATCAGATTCGGCCCGTTGAGTGGACGCTATGCTTTTGGGCCCACTTGCTAAAGGCCCATTTAGTAATTCGGCCTGATATTAGTTTCGGCCTGTTAAGGGCCATTTCGGTCCTATATTAATTTCGGCCTGTTAAAAGCCCGTCATATAGTTGGGCCTAACTACGGCCCAGTTTGCATTTGGCCTGCTCGCAGCCGATATTTGATTGGTCCAAACAAAGATCGAGACAACTTTGGCCTGTTAAAAGCCCGTGAATTGATTCGCACAATCATGGGCCAGGGTCCATTTTGGGCTGTCGCCGGCCCGTGAGCTATTCGGCACGTTTCAGGCCCAACCTACTTCTTAGCCTCCTAAAATCCCATTGAGTTTTCTTGCAAAAAGAGGCCGGGGGTTACTCGGCCTATTAAAGGCCCGAATCTACTAGTGGGCCAGTTTGACGGGGCCCATGATGCGGATAATACGTCGTGATTGCATGACGGTCCGATTATGTACCATAATTTTACGGTTTGGCCGGTTTACTGCGAAGACAGGATATATATACAATAAAATAACTGCAGCATCGTGAATAAGAAAAAACCTAGACTATACAATAAAGAAATTACGGCATATTACATCCACTGGGCATCAAAGTTTGCCACTATGATAATAAAGCACAAGCAGACAGCAGATTACATACACTGGGCATCAAAGATTGCCACCAGTGCAAATAAACACGCCGACAAAATAATATACAAAACCGACAACACTTCAATAGAGTTCAAGAAAGGTTAGCCCTGCTGGGGAGCTGCAGCGCAAGCAGCTGAGGAAGATGATGAGACTGCGCTTGTTCAACACTTATATCTTCCTCACTCTGAAAGATAAACAAGCAGACAGATGACAGGTTTTGCACATAAAAGTATCAGTGCTGACAATTCATCACATTTCCTACTGACGAATAAAGTGACACAGTTTAAAATTGCATTAACACAATATGGTATTGTTCAGGTCAAGACATGGCAGGAATTGACATTGTGAAGGAGTTGGCAGCTTCACGACACCACTGGATTACAGATCAAGAACTCATAAGTATCAATGGTTAGTGTGCTGTCAATTTATCCCATTTCAGATTGGCAAATAAAGAGGCGGTTTAAATAATAGTAGAATGATATGACATTGTTCATAGTTAAGACATTGCAGAATATGACATTGTGCTGTAGTGGGTAGGTTCACCACACCACTGGATTACGGATGAATAACAGAAGCATACATGCAGTGCAAAAGAAGATCACTTTCTCTGTATAGTTTAATTTACATGGTATGAAGAAGGAACTTGGTTGTACAAATGAAAACTTAAATTGAGAAGGACAAACTTTTGTTTATGAACAACATAATAAACTTTAAACATGCAATTTGATGCAAACACCAAAAATAAACAGCTGTTGCAGTCATGCCTAACCAAATATACACAACAAAGTTTGAAGGCTTGAGAAGGACAAACTTACATTACTGGTGAAGACAGGCTCTATAAAGCCATTGTCCATGCTGATGGTGGGGGCAATTCAAGAAGTTTAGCACAGAATGTTCTTCGTAAGCATTGCATTTATTCTACATTTTGTTAAGAGTAAATATAAATATGATAATATACGAAAAAATGGAGAATATTTAAGATAAGATGAAGAGTGATGCTACATAACCAAGTAGCTATAAATGTATGTGCAGCGATACTGGCAAAAGGCATAGCCAAGAGCAATGCACAGCTAAACTTCTTCAGTACCAACCTTATGGTAAGAGTAAATATAGATCTGATGTGTAGAAAATGGAGGGCAAAGGAAAATAAGCTGCAGAGTGATGGTACATGAACAACTAACTGTCAATATAAGTACACTGATAAAGGATAGCATGTACTTACAAGAACAATGCAGAGCTAAAAAAATTCATTGGCATTGGATATATTCTACACTAATGTAACCATTCATACATATCAGATAATTTGGAGAGAACAATTGATAAGCGAGCTATCATGCATGCTGCTGTCACATAATGAACCAGGTATGTATGCAAGCACAGTGATACAGGACAACAGGTACTAACAAGAGCAAAGCAGGGGGCAGCATATTTACAATATCCTGTCGTTCTTTTCAAACCGGAATTCTTTTTCGAGCTGATTTCCTGCAAAAAAGATCTGTAAGGCACATGCTGAAAAGTAGAAGTTCAAATTGTCATGTGATTTCATAGACAGTACCTCATCCTGGGAATGAGACCAGTGCATAACAAGGTTTTTCCATTCAATGTCTTCTAAATTTAGCACATGAGACTTCACCGGAAATTCGTTTATATACTTGCCATCAAAGTGTGATTTCCTCAGGTAACACCGATACTACTGCAATGCTTCCTTGAAAAGCATAAGCAAGCTTTGCTCTTCATGACTATCCAGATTGACCCTCACCTAGTTACAACAATGTAATGTAAATCTTGATGTGTTCGATCAACAGAAAACAGGAAAATAATAACCATGAATAATAGCACTTACATTGGACAGGAAGATGTGAAAATGGTGTTTGTCTTCACTATAATCTTCCCATGATGGGAATATATGCACGTAGTCCCTAACAACATTGAAAGCATTGCCTTTTAAACTAGGAATAAATGGAATGGGGTTCCAATCTGCAAGAATTGGCCGTCTCTGTAGTTGGGATAGGTCTTCGGCCGGTGGACTTGCTGTACTTTTTGCTGGAGTGGGATTTTTCTGTGGTACGGCTGGTGCTATGGCAAATGAAATCGGTATACCTTTTGCTGGAGTGTAGGTCCTGTGTGGTGGGGCTAGTGGTGTGGCCAGTGAAGTATGGGTACAGTCTGCTGGAGTCGGTCCTATGTTTTGTGTCACTGGTTGTACAACCAATATAAGTGGGGCGCTGTCTGATTTCTCCGGCACCACCACGTTTTTCAAGGACTTTGCTGGTGCTCCTTCAGGTTTGGCAATCACCCTCTTCCTTTTTGATGTCTGATGCACAAGAACAACATTTGAGTGAAAAAACATGGTATGACGACAGATGGAATATGTATTGATAATGGATGGGCATAGCATCTCGAGTTATATGATGAGTAAACTAAGCAGATGGTGGTGCAACAAAGTAGAAGAAATGTAAGACAACATATGCAAGATACGCACAATCAATAAAACCTTGCCAAATTAGAACATGCACCTTGATGGGTGAACATGATAGGCCATCTGCCTTTGACTCCTCGAGGTTAGAATAGTCATTAGAATGATATTCTGAACAAGAATCAACAGGTGGGGAGCGTACGAGTTTCATTGCTTCCAAAATGGCACTCAATGCCATGGTGCCAATTTTGTAAGTCATTGCAGTGTCCCACAATATTCTTCTAATGCGCAGATTCTGATATTCATTGTAATTGCGTATAATATCTGAGAACCATGAAAACATAAATAGTTGTGAGATTATCTTTGTAATGCAGATGATCTTCTAATATAGGGGTGCCCCTATAAACACTTATGTGCTATCACTGGATTCTGATGAGAGAGCTCATGTGTGCTGTAATATCGTGCGTGCATTTATATAATCTGGCACAAGTACACAAAAAATAGGCTCCAGAAGTAAGGATAGCTGGCAGATGATAGGTTCATAATATACTGTATAGATAGTTTATTGCCAAACCATGATAACAAGAGCACACAACAACTAGGCAGATCATAGTGTACATAACAAGGGTACACCATAACCACAATATATAAATCGAGAAAGTGGAACTGGCTTGAAAATACAGTGTTGTATTGCCGCTAGTAATTGAAAGCCTATCGATCGCCTACAGGCTAGCACTATCGAACATGGTAAAGAAGAGCAAGCAGATTTTGGATAATAAAATGTTGGTTGCGCAGTGCCCACACGTGATGAACCAGAGCGCATTAAGAATGCAACTCCCAGCTATCTCTCGACCATTTTAGGTGGTTGGATGAAGATCCTACGTCTCCTAACCCTTCTTCTTCCTCGTTTGTGATTCTTCCCATACAGAACACCGCACGGGCCGCCGGCCGGATGACCGGCCCCCACCGCCTGTGTTCCACCGCCACCCCCACGCCCCACCTGCGTCGAGTTTTCTTCGTTCGGCGAGGCACCACAACCACCCGAGCCCCTTGGATCGCATCGACGAACTCCGGGGAGCTCTGAAAAATCGACTGACCCAATTTTGAAATTTAGTCTACTGTGATGTAACTAGTGTGGAATATAAAAGGGGAAAACCATAAGCATTGGGAGTATAGTGTTGAGCGTGCCATGGCGGATCTGAAGGTGCAAACCGGACAAAGGCAACCTCGCAACCAAGACAAGAAATCAGAGTAAAGCAGTGGTGATCTATTTTCTTGCTGCGATAAATAAGTTGAGCAGATACGAAAGAGTACCACCTCTGGTGCGGCACCGTGTACGCATCTGGTGAGAATTTGACGGTGCTGCGGTAGCGATGGCTGTCGGCAGCGTGGAAGCAGATCTAGGAGGGTAGACTGTGGCGGCAGGGCGTGGTGGATGAGACGGTCGTAGGAGCGGCACTGGCAAGGTGGATGACGGCGGGGATGAAGCGAGAGGACGGGATGCAAGGATCCCGGTCCGAAGGCGTGGATGAGAGAGGTCGATCTCTTGTAATGGACGGCGGCGTCGGGGTATCAGCTCCGGCATGGTGGAGGAGGACGGCGGTGGATGGGGTGGCGGACGGCGGCGGACGGAGGAGGGTGGGGTGGAAAGGGTGTTTTGGCGCCCATGGAGTATGAATGGGGAAAAGGGAGGTAGAGAGGAAGGGGGGAACCATGTAGTCAGGGCGCGCTTGTCTCAAATGCGAGGAAATTTACAAACCCCATTTCAAATTTCTACTACATCACAACAACATTAGTTGGTTGGGGATAGGACGGTAATCTCGCATACACCGAATATTTGCCGACGAGAGTTTTTTTTGGCGCCCACCATGTATGAATATCAATCAGGGAGGGAGTCGATTTCGGCCGAGGGCACACTATGTTTTGGCGCCCACCGTGTATGAATCCGGGTGAGAGGCGGTTACGTCACGTTTGGGTGAAATTACAAACCTACCCCTATTGAAACCTATAGAAATCTAGCAGTTAGGCTTTGCGCGGTAGGGATAGGCAGTAGTGATTTCCATCTCGCAGATTTTGGTTTCGGGCGGTTACTGCGACTTTCCCCGCTTCGTTCAAATTTTGCACAGTGCACGTTTACCGTGCCAACTCAATTCGAATCCCATTTGTATTCTACTATTTTTTTCAGGCGGGATCCATTTTCAATTGGAATTACATTCTATATACATGTTTTTTTACATATATACTTTCAAAAGCACAACACCGTTTATACATAAATATGGTTTACAAATGGCATGATCTCAGATTCATAAGGTTGTATCCATCAATTTGGATTTTCAAATATTTGAAACCACTTTATGTTGAAATCCAATGTATGCATTCCTCGCTAACTATCTCCAATTAATGTGTGTTTCATGCGGGTTTTTTTTACTTCTCAAACATGTATAATGTGTTTCACACACGCAACATATAGTGTAATCCCGTTTAGACACTAATTGCATATAAACCATGCATTGTTTGTAATTGAAGAATCTACGGATCACCAATATTGATAAACTATATAACATTACACGTGTGCCCAAATTCAAATGAATATGCATGTTTGATACACCAATTTGCATTATGATATTATCGATGTCGTGATCTCCAGTTTAAATATTTGAATCCCCTTTAATCCAGATATTCGTCTCATATAGCTATCACTCATGCTTATATAGGACTATCTCTCTGGACCTATACGCGTTCATCGTCTCTCAGGAATCTCTCACGCTACCTGTATGTCGATAATGATCTTTTATCTTCGTAACACACTGACGGTACTCTCTCCATCAACCTTCATCACTCTATCTCTCTCTAAGTATATCTCGCTCCCTGCTATGTGTCTCTAGCTATGATTCTCCATGTGGAATCTCTTTCTCTCACACAAACACAAAACTTTGTCTCCCGGGGTCTCATTTCTCTCAACTATTCCCATGTGTGCCACTCGCACACCCCTCATACAGAGATGTCTTTCGCTCCTTAGATATGAGAACCTACGACTCTTCCTCTTCAATATCTCTTTCTCACACACAAACACAAACTCTGTCTCCCAGGGTCTCATATTTATCCATTGTTCTCTTGTATGTCGCTCAAACACACCCTCTCTCCCTAGAGATATCTTGCGTTCCCTCATATGTCTCTCTAGCTATCACTCTCGTTGTGAAAATATCTTTCTCTCTCCCAGACACAAAACTCCGTCTCTATGGATCTCATTTCTCTCTGATATTTGTTTGTATGTGACTCACATGAACCCTCTCTCTATCTCTCTCACACCCACACACATAACCCAGCCTTCTGATCCACTCGACTCCTATCTCTAGCGCACACTAGCTAGCATCTTTATCTTTCTATTTATCTGTTTCTCCATCAACCTTCTTTCTCGCCCTCACTCTTGATTCCTATCACGCACACTACATATGTTTCTCTCTACATGCATGCAGTCAAGTGCCCTCTCACACACATATATAACTTCACCCTTTGAACCACCCGACGGTCATCTCCGACACCCAAACTAACGGATGTCTCTCTAGCTAGCATCTCCATCTATGTATCTATCTGTAGTTTCTCCATCAACATTTCTTTCTCGCACGGAGTCTTGCTTCCTATCACCCACACTATATATGTCTATCCATACATATGCATTTATAGGTTGATCTCTTTTGCACAATCGTTGCGCCTCACCCCTTCTGCTCGCCACAGATGCATGCTCCAGCCCACACTACTATCTCTTAAAGACAAAAACACATGCTCAATTGTTGGGCCTTCTTCCCTGCATTCTCACATGCATGCATATTGTCATACCGATTTGTCTCTCCCACGTCGTTGATCTTAGGACTTATGTCTTCTTTCTTTTATCTCGATCATGCGTGTGCGCACACACACACATCCCACGTATACATGTATACCTCTCACACATGCACGTTCAAGGTCTCTATGCCTCCATACGTAGTTAATTACCCTCAATCCTAACGCCATGTCGAATCGTTCTCCTCTTTTGTGCACATAACTTCCGCCTGGATGGGCAAAACACACACTCACACTTAACAATCTCCTTCTAGCTGCCCCCCCCCGGCCTGCCCCGCGCGCCTCTCACTCTTCCCATATACCCTCGAAACCAATAAGACCATCCCTTTGTTTAATTCCCGCCTACATGCACCATCCATATATAGTAGTCTTCCGTGGTGTCTCTTGAACAAACACGTTCTCTCGATGTCAACTCCTCTCACGCACACGCACCTTCTCTTCCCTCCTACGGGCATTTTCTCTCCCGCACCCCATCGTTGGTGGCCTCTGCCATACACATCACCTCTCTATGATGAAGCCATGCACACTTAAATTACATCCGCCACAGAGGACCCCGGGACACACACACACGCGCACGCGCGGGCACACACACACACACACACACATACACACACACGCACGCACGCACG